>NW_025110296.1:443472-458472 GCF_011392965.1 Frieseomelitta varia | reverse complement strand
AAAAAAAAAAAAAAAACGAAAAAAAAGAAAAATGAAAGAAACAAAGGAAGAAAAAGAAGAAAATATCCAACAACGAAACGAAAACGCCTGGCAAGCGCCTGGTCGCGCGCGCGACTCGCAAGGCCGTGTATTTTTAACTTGAGAACCTTCCGGCAACCCTGGCTGGGATCAATACCACCGGCAACCCCGTCGTCGTGTAGTACTACTGGAGGCAGAAAGGGTGCAGCGGGGTTAACCTACATATCCAGCCAGTGGCTACCGGAGGAGCTTGGCTGGAACGAAAACATTTTCCCTTCGGACGGTGACTCGGCCTGGAATAGCGCGCGGGTGGGTCAGGGGTTGGGGAGAGCGCCGGCAGAGAGACGTTTCAGCCCGGCGTTTCTTTCGTTCTCTTGGCCAAAGTATCGACAGCTCTTGAGGAATGAGTTCTGCCGCGTTCTCGAAAGAGATGCTGCCGGTAATTTTGTTGCTCGCTCGGTTGGAAGGCAGCTGATGGCGAGAGAGTTTTAAAGCTCGCGTGGAGGACGCACTGTCGTTCGATGTGGCCGATTATTCTCGTAGCCTTCTCTTTTTCAATTCTTGTCGATTTCTAGAAGGAATGAAGGAATCGTGGCTCGTCGCGGGATTTTTAATTTTCGATTGAAGTGACCATAGTGTGGTTTGGCGTGGTATTGTAAGGTAATATTTTTTAATATTTTTTTTTTTTTTTGTAGCTTTTGTAGCTTTTTTGATGCTTTAATTTGGAGGAGAAGGAATTGATTTAGCATTATTTTATCCCCCTATAGATAGTATAAATTGATATGGAATTATTTCCAATAGCGTTCCAATAAAGTTGGGAAAATTGTATTTATTCTTCGTATTTTTCTTTATATTCTTCATATTTTTCAACTGCTTCCGTACCTTTGCTGTTTTGATACTCATGCTGCAAAAACTGCAAGTAATAGTAGAAATAATTTTAAATTATTATACTCTAATGAAAATTGATGTACAGTAGAGTTGTACGATTGTGCATTTACACGAAAGTGACATATTTGTGTTTTAAAACTAATTAATGGATATATTCGTGTAACATTTCAAAATGATTGTTTTCCGGTATTTTAATTCCAGAAAAAAATATTGCAACGGATTTATACCAATTGGTACGGTATAAATATACTAAAAGTATTTACGCGAAAATAAATAAAATGTCCAGATGAACAAAAGTACTCGTATTATAATATTTGGCAGAAGAAAGAAATTTTCATTTAAATTTATTATTACATTCGCAATTCGTAATACACAACTATCCAACTAAATTTCCATAAATATTCACTGCCTGGCCATAAATATTTTGCGCTATTGTTTTACGTTTTAGTATAAAAAAAAAAAAAAAAAAAGGAAAATAAAAATCCATTCGTCGCATCCAGAATTTGCACGATTGTCTGTAAAGAGGAGATCGATGAAAATTAAAAGTAACGTGCATGAGAACGGAAACAAACACGGCTCGGTGCATTGTGAACGAGTTACATAAATCTAGCCGGCTAATTTGTGCAAGTAGCCGTGTGTAAAGGTTGCACAAACCCTAAATTGTAACGTCAATGCCAACCGAGAATGAAGTGTATGTGTTCAATTCATTCACTTCCTATTCAACTTTGATTCGTCCGCATACTGATCCACGCGCTATTAATCCTCTATGGAGCAGAATACAGAGTTGAAAATCACGTACGTGCCCTCTTGCTCCTCTTAAGCAATTAATTCAAATCAAACCCGTGGTTTCTCACGTTTGCATAAATCAGACCCAAGTCGCGTTAATTTGAAAGTTAGAAGTTGAAATTCACGATTGAATGCAACATTCTAGAAGGCCTGCAAAAATCGATGGGGAAAAATTTCCATGATTTGAGGAATTTGTCAGTAATGTCGATCCTCTATTTTGAGAAAAATTACGATAAGTTTATCGAACATCCGTGCACCAATTTATCGGGAAAATTCTAGTCAGATGTAATTTCAGAATGATCGTAGCTTGTAATAAATTACAAAGATCGCCGAGGAGAAAGTTTTCCCGATGATAAGGAAGACATGATAATGAAAATAAATAATAATATTGATGATGATCGAAAATTGATCAACTGAACGTTAAATTACGTTTTAGAAATGTTGCATTATACTGAGTAACCACAATGTGAAATGCTACATACTTTCAAACCAAAAAAAAAGAGAAAAAAAAGAAAAAACAGAAAAGTAAAGTAAAACGCTGTGTTCATGGAAAATTGGCCCTTAATGGATCAAGAACCTTATCTTCGTTGGAACATTTCCATTCCACTCGCCGCAAACACGAGTGTCCGCAGAAAAATTCAAACATCGCCGGGTTATTTATTCACCGATAAAACGAGCGCGGTGGCCGGGTATTTTTTTCACGTTTTCAGACCGCAACCAAGGGGAGGGGGTGGGGGGAGGGGGATGCGAACGAGCCGCGTGCTAACCACGAAGATGGCCTGTAGTCGCGTAATTGAAAAATACCCATGGTCGCGCGTTGTCTGCCGCCGTGTTTCGGCTAGAAGGGACAAAGCTCACCCCTTATGGCGCTCTGACGCTGTTAGCGAGGGGCGACGATGGGAAAACGAAGTAGAAAAACTCGGTTGACTCTCTCTCTCTCTCTCTCTCTCTCTCTCTCTCGTCCCCGTATCATCCGACAGCTAATCTCGTGGTAAATAAACGATATTTTAACAATTACAAAAAAAAAAAAACATAGAACTACTTAAAAAGCGACGTTCCCTTCCCTTTCGTCGCAAACAAAATCCGCAGTTGCCAAAAACTGCCGTGCAATTTCAAGAAAGAACCGTACGATTACTCTTCAAAGACGCGTGTCCATTCTGCAAAAGTTTCGCCCGCGCGGGCAAAAGGCAAGAGACAAAGACAAAGATGATTCCTTAATAGGAACTCAGACTGCGTGACTCGTCTTCGTTTCCACTCGACTTGACCGGACCGAGATCTGCCGCGACTCGCCAAAAGAAACACGCCAGAAACAGACGCAGCCGAACTGCCCTCCACTCGTCGGAGTGTCTCGATCACGCGAACGCTCGAGCGCACGTTCGAGAGGAATATTCAGCTTGGCCGCGCGATTATCGTGAAACGAACGTCGATAAAGAGGATTGGCCGAGTGGCCATCTTCGACCAGGCGGCATCTCGTCGCCTCTGAACCCGAACGACACCGAGAGCGAAAGCTCTTTCCTTTCGCCCCCAACTCCCCACCCTCTCTTCTTCCCCCTTTCTCACCAGCTTCCAGCCACTTCCTCCTTCTCGTTTCTTCCCCCTTTGTGCTCATTCCGCTTCCTTTGTTCCCCAGTTGTACGCCAGCTTGTTCTTTCCATCTGCGCTGGACTCGCCCGTTTCGCCACGAACCGTCGTCTCTACGATCGTGCGACATTACCCTTCTTCTTCTTCTTCTTCTTGCGAATCGTTGGACCATCGTCGTTGGGATCTTTCGAGGAGCTGTGTCGCGATTTCTTCTTCTTCTTCTTCTTCTTCTTCGCGATTCAGAGAAGAGTTTTAGGGAGGAAGGTGTTCACTGGACCAGCAGTCATTTTGTTACGGTGCGCGAAAAGAGTGTTCGTAACCTTCCGGGTGTTTCGAGCTTTCTCCCTCTCAATTTGATCTTTACGTCGACCATCGTGCGGATGTGCGTGCGTTGAAGGATTTTTAGATAGACGATCTGGGACTATTCTCGAGCGATGAATCGGTACTGTGAGTGAACGAATGTATTCAAACTTTTTTACAAATGTGTTGTATATGTTTCGTTAATATTGCAGTTGTATGAATGATTACATTACGTTGGTATCGCTGTCAAGTGTGAAACAATACTTTATGCAAGGATCACGATGCAGTCTCGTTTAATTATCTGTTGTATCAGTAAACCTTAATATTCAGTGAGATCTTTAATATTATATGTAAGAATTGGTTACTTACTTGCAATAAATATTTGCAATATCTATACGTAAATTTTCAGATTCATATCGCATGTCAATGTTGAGAAAGTTCCAACACACGTAATATACTAAACGTAAAAATTGTTCCATAAGAAATGTTTGAATATTTTCGTATTTCTTAACCACGTTGCGCTGACAACTGATTGCGGACCGTAACGAGCGACCAAACCGTACACAATAATTCGCCACCTTCTTTCTAAACTCGTCCGTATCACATCACTGGATAGAAATTATTGACAAGGGATAATAAATTTATTAGCCTGAGTTATACTTAAATATACTCAAAACTGAGAAAATATTGCAATTTGGGGGCAAAATTGCTTGGCAAGAGGTTAAAAATTCATTTCCTGAAATTACCTGCTGTATCACTTACTATCGATATATGTTATTTCTTAGTTACTATTAAATATCATAAATTGACAAACAATATCTACGCATCAGATTTATTTTGTATACTTTTCATCATTCACAATCGAGTCAGCCAGAAATTTGAAAAACGGCACCGTGTATCGCGAGGGCAATCGTTAAAATTCTGTTGGCCCGTAAACGAGTTCCAAATTACCGTAGAGGGCAGATAAAGCGAGAGAGAGGGTGAAGACTCTGATAAGAGAGGGAGGGGGAGGGCTTTGTTGCAAAGCAGCCGGCAAGCCTGGAAAAGCATTATGCGAATACGTTGAAGAACGATTGGCTCTCGTTCGAGGTTCCGCGGAGAGGGCCGTGTAACCGGAAGCGGCGTTCCGTATCAATGCGCGATCGTGAAAAGGAGCCGATAACACGGACCCGAGGCCGCGGTAAAAGCGACCACCTTTCGAAGATACTCGCCCTCCTACCACTCTTTTAATGTGATTTCGCACTCGTTGGAAACTATTCTCGAACGCTCTTGACGGAGAGTGGGCCCCTTTGTGCGTGACTCGTGAATTTTTGTTCGAGATTTTCTTTCACTCTGCCATACCTCTCTCTCTCTCTCTCACTTCAAATACTTTGATATTCCATCAAAAATGAGATAAAGAGCTAGTGCGATGTTTTATTAAAGACGATGGTAATTTAGGAAGCGAAAAAAATGGCTGAAAGTTAGTTTCGAATGTAGAATAATATTGGTTGATTATATTAATAATATTGTATTATTTTATTAATGAGAAAAAGGTTTGTTCAGAAAACGAATTTTATTATGTCAATAATATTGCATCATTTTATTAATGAGAAGAAAATTTGTTTAGAAAAGGAATTTAGGAATTTAGAATAACATCGGTTGACNATATTAATGACATATGAATTATTTTATTAATGAAGAGAGAGTTTGTTTAGAAAAGGAATTTTATTATATTAATAATATTGCATCATTTTATTAATGAGAAGAAAGTTTGTTCAGGAAAGAAGTTTAGGAATTTAGAATAACATTGATTAGGATTATCGCTGCACGATGAGCAAACGGTGGGATGCTTACGTACCTTTACATTATCGCGAAGGAATAGAAACTAAACGAAAATTATAATCTTTCGATATTTTGTACACTACGTACACATGTTTTATTACAATATCGATAAATCTTCAAACGTAACGATCAATTTTCCATTTCCCTCGTTACAGTATCTCGTGGGATCGTCGAGTAACCACCACCACCGAGGCAACAGAAACACCCGAAACACACTCGTCGCCCTCGCAGTCGTCTAGTGGGCGAATCGTCGAGGAGTCGCGTGAGAGGAGCGGTCGGCGGCAAAACGGCCGATCGTGCGGACCCGCTGAGTGCTATTCCGCGGCTGCGAGGACCAGCAACAGCCCGAAGATTCTCCCAGCAAAGGGCAAGATGCACATGGAGGTGCAGGTGGCGCTCAACTTCGTGATATCGTACCTCTACAACAAGCTGCCGCGCAGGCGGGTGAACATCTTCGGCGAGGAGCTGGAGAAAGCGTTGAAGGACAAGTTCAAGGGCCACTGGTACCCGGAGAAACCGTTCAAGGGATCCGCGTTCAGATGTTTGAAGACTGGCGACCCCGTGGACCCGGTTCTCGAAAGGGCGGCCAAAGAGAGTGGCGTGCCGATTCAGGACATCCTCGAGAACCTACCGGCGGAGCTCGCCATCTGGGTGGACCCCGGGGAGGTGAGCTACCGGATCGGCGAGATGAACGCGGTGAAGATTCTGTACTCTGAGACTGGCGATCCACACGACGAGAGTTCCGCCGACCGAGAGGTGACCAAGACGTTCAACCCGGAGGCACAATGCTTCAGGCCTATCGAGGCCGTGGGCACGTCTCTGAGCGGGCTCAGCCTCAGCCCGAAGTCCACGTCGCCGTTCCCGAGCTCGTTGGGAAGCAACGCGAGCAACGGGTCGTCGAACAATCAGCAAAGTGGCCACGGGTCCGGTTCCTCGTCGGCACCGTCGCCAACGCCCATCACGAGCTCGTTCAAGGGCTCGCCTAGTCCTGTCCCAGCTTTCATCCCACGTACCACCGCGCCGCTCACATTCACCACCGCCACCTTCGCGCAGACCAAGTTTGGCAGCACCAAACTGAAGACCAGCAGCAAACGGGCAAACAGGTTGGTGGATATTTCTCGGTTGATATCGATTTAAGTTTGTTTTTGTCAAATAATTGCGAATATAGAGAAAAAGAAGGATCAAATTCTCCCACAAGTTCTACGCTTGATCCACAAAATCCCAGATACACGCACCAATTGCTAACCAACGAACTAGTATCCTATATACGCACCGCATAACCCAACGTAACGTTTCGATCCAAATGACCTAACCACAATACAACCCCCCGGTAACCAACCTACCAACTGCCAGACAACTGAACCGCTCTCAATCGTACCGTTTCAGAATGTCCCCCACCGAGTTCTCGAACTACATCAAGCAGCGTGCCATGCAGCAACAGATCCACCATCATCATCACCATCAACAGCACCAACAGCAGCAACAGCAACAGCAACAGCAGCAACAACAGCAGCAGCAGCAAGCAGCGGCTGGCGGTCTGCCAGTGTCGCAGAGCTCTCCTCGCAGTCGCAGCCTCTCGCCAGGAAGCATAGTGACAGGCGCTGGTCAGCAACACGCCGACCCAAGCGCGTACTTCTTTCAGCACGGCCCGGCCGCGTATCACCCACAATTCCCACACCGCAACATCTTCGACTCGTCCAGCCACGGTGGCTACCTCTCCGCTGATTTGTACACAGGCGTGAACTTTCCGTCGTCCTACCTCGACCCAACGACCATCGCTGGCCACCAGTTCTACGGTGGCAGCGTGAACGGAACCAGCAACGCGGCCGGCAGCAACGGGAACTCGCAGAGTGCCGGAAATCTCGGCCCGGTCGGCTCAGCAGCGACGAACAGCAACGTGAACGGCTCTGGCCAGCAGCAAGACAAAACGACGTTGGTCGAGGGTCTGAACAACTTCGGCCTGGGCTCGGTGACGCCGTACCCGGCCAGCCAGTACCAACACCTGCTCGTAGCCAACTAATACCAACCGGCGCGAGTGGAGACCGAGCGGCTGGCGCGGCTCGAATCGCGCCTGATCCTCTGCTGCTTCGCCGGGCAGGAAGGTGGAGGATCGGAGGATCGTCTGAGAGACCGGGCCGTTTCCTCATGACCGTTCCAGTCTCTCGTTCAACGTGCGACCTCGAGACCGACGTCCAGAGTCTAGGTTCCGTGACCCTGACACACACACACACACACACACACACGGGCACACACACACACATACACACACATCGACGTACATGTACACAGAGAGAGAGAGAAAGAGAGAGAAAAAAAAGAGAGAGATAGAAAACCAGATTTCTGCTTGCACACCAACCGATCGGAGAAGCTTGGCTCTGTCTCTCTCCGGTGAAGCAAGAAACATCTAAGTCGCCAATTGGCTACACCTCTCTGAACGATAGTCAGAATTGTCGATCTGAAATCGGATCGTGCGACGACGACGACGTCGAGGTTTTTTCATCGATGGAAAGTGATTTCGACGCCTGTTCTTTTTTTTTTCTTTTTTTTTCTCTCATTGGAGAGAGGATATTCTCGTGCGTGAACGAGGAGGGAGAGGAAGAGGAGAGAAGTCTTCGGCAATCAGCAGACACCGGGGAAGAGGAAGAGACACACGCATCGGTTGAACGCGCGCGCGAATCAAGACGACGCGAGACTGTCGCGTGATGGAGAGATGTGGAAAGAGGAAGGGAGAACGAAAGAGAGAGAGAGAGAGAGAGAGAGAGAGAGAGAATGTGCGAAAGAGTTAGAGAGAACGAAAGAGAGAGAGAGAGAGAGAGAGAGAGAGAGTGAGAGTGTGATTACATAGAGCGTGATTACATAGAGGATTTAATGCGGCTGTGTGCTGAAGCGTGCGTGCGCAAGACGTTCGTCGGGAGAGGAACGAAGAGGATGAGGAACGGTTCGACGCGACGGGACTCGCGAACGCGAACTTTCCGACCGACTGACAGAGTGACAGAGAGCCGCGTGTAACCTAAACAATCTGCAACCGGAAGACAGCAGAACGCGGAACCCCGATTCCGATGGCGCTAGGCGTCACCCTTCGACCTTTCGAAGCATTCTTCACCTGTGTGTTGACCTGAGACGTGAAATATGGAAGAAAATTATCTATAAGAGAAGAGAGGTCACACAGAGCTCGTTCCGGAAGGGGAGAGAAAACAAAAAAGAAAGAGAGAGAGAGCGAGAGAGAAATATAATGAAAATGTCGAACGATCACGCCATGCGCCCACATCTGGAAAACAGTGAAAGAGCCACAGAGATACAGTTACACACGATACAGATATACGTATACTCGCGTGCAATGTGACGTGCGTGAAATGACACACATACACACACACACACACACAAACTCCCCGAACCATTTTACCTAGCGATCTATACACACGTAACCGTCTACGTTTAATAACCACACGGAACGCCCCGCCTGACTGCGTGGCGTGCTGCTGACACTTACCGATCGTATATATATTATATATGTATACATACATATATATATATATATATATATATATATATATATATACTTACACACAAAGAGGCATACAGGATACACACAGAGACATCATGGCGAGCATCGGGCGTCCGTGCGTGTGACGCTGGAGGAGGGCGGGGTGTGCGGACACTTAATAATCGCGCACCACTTTCACCATAACACACGTATACACACAGATAATTACCAACGTGTAATAATTTATTTTTTCACTGGTATAGTCGGAGAATTGATATTGAAATATATCTGTAGAGCCTATGTATTATATTCAAAATGTGCACTCACTTCGCGGGTTGTCGCGAGACGGTATAGGGACCTGCCTGTGTCACGCTCCGTCGTGATCGTCGACGAACGTAACAACCCGTTCGTAGTCGCATGTACCAAGCATTCCTCCCCCTCCCCCTCCTTCTCCCTCGTTCGTTCCTCTTGTTTCGGCGCGTTCGATCCGAACGCCGGAAGCACGAAAGAGGAAGAACGGCTGCGAGGGGGAGGAGGAGGATGGACGTGGGAGGGAAAGAAAACACGAGGAGGAGAGGAGGAAGCCGTTGAATTGTCGGGTGAGAAAGAAACAACGGCTGCCGACAACGGGGATTGTTCCGACACTTCTCGACCTCGGGACGGCGGATCGGTGGTCGGCCGGTTCCGATACCGTTCGGAGAACTCGTCCTCGGTACGATTTTACATTTTATTTTTATAATAAATGCAGTAGAACGTAGGAGATGAAAAAAAAAAAATAAGAAAGGAAAGAGAAGAAATACTGGCGGAAGAAAGAGCGGTGGTGAGAAAGAAGGAGGGGGGGAAAAAAAGAAGAGATAGAGAGTGGCGGCGTGTTCGCACGAACGGGAATATGGCCGCGTTGCGTCGCTGCCCCGCCGCTCGTCTCGCCCGTACCCGCCGCTTCCGGTCCCGGAGTTTAATCTCTGTCCGCAGCGTATTCCCTTTCGACGTGACGTCCTCACCCCTCCTCCCCTCCCACTCCCCCTCCCCCCCCTAATTCTACGCACGCGTGACGTCGTCGCCGAGATTCCAGAAGAGGGAGCAGTTCATCGCGATCGTGATCGTGATCGTGATCGTGATTGTGATCGAACTCCGGAGTCAGACGACGTCAGTCTGAACGCGAACTTTCCTAATTTCACCGCTGCGAAGAGCTTCCGGCATTTCTTCGATTCTCTATTCGTTATACGCGATGTATAATCGATCGATCGTACACGGGCGCGCCACCCGGGGGGCCAAACGGTTGTTCGAACTTCCGTCGACGATGTCGCAAGAACGGGGACAAAGGGCACGTCGAGGAGGGGAGGAGGCGGCAAAGCGGTGGGGGTTGAAGAGGGTTGGAGCAGCGAGCGAGCAGCCGCGTTCGCGTTCGCGAGATTAATTAGGTGATTACGTTGTTAAAGGCCACTGTTACTGTCCTCGACGGCCGCGCCACGACCGTGCTCGTGACCCCGAATACGAACACTTGCCGGGCTCTGTGCAAACGCGAGCGATCGCGACGAAAGAAGTTTCTGAAAGAGAGAGAGAGAGAGAGAGAGAGAGGGTTTTGCAGACTTTTTGGAAAAACAGACGCGAAGGAGTTTGAGCAAGTTTAGCTAGATCGTTTTGCACGTACGTTTTTTAGTTGACTTGAATAATAAATGAATGAATAAACGTTTATTAATTAGGTTTCTCGAGAAATCCAGGGCAGAGGAAAACAGATTGCAATTGATATGTCATGCTTACTTGACGACGACTTGACGACATCTGCCGAAATGTCTAAAAATGTACAGTACGGGGGAAATTGATCGTTTCGATTGAATATTTCGCACCTGTCCACCTTTACGAATCACCTGAGGTGAATCTGAAAACGTACGAGATTGATTGTTTCATTTAGGACGGATCAACGACGAGCCATTTTCACCAAACAGTCTGAGATATCTAAAAACGTCCAGTAAAAGACTCAAGTCGATTGCTCGATTCAAATTCAAACACGTCTAACACGCCGCTAGAACGGTATTATCGATTCGAGGCGAATCTTTCTATTTTTATAAAATACGTCGGCGACGTCCAAAAAAAAAAAAAAAAAAAACGTACGGTACAAGTTGATTATTCCATTTGACTCCCCCTTAGCGCTTGAAGTCGTCAGAGACCTGAAATAGGCCATGAGCAACTTTCAACGTATATTTCTTCGACAAGATAAAAGAGTAAAACAAAATTATTTCGTCGTTCGTTGCATCACGAATACTAAACGTTCAACGAGATCGAAACGAACAAACTTGCTCTGTGTCGTGTACAAGACGAGTCTGATCGTAAGGCTAGAAAAAGAGAAAGTCCAAGAACTCTGCAAGAGCCCGAGGGCCTCACGAGCTGAATGCAACGACAGCCTGACGAATCCGCGTAAGATCGATATCGGTCACGGTCAGTCTCACGTCCGTCGAGCAACGTTGACAAACGATGAAAACGATGACAGCAACGATGGCGGAGGTGCCGCGAGCCGCGGGCCGGGCACTAGGTGCTAAAAGTATTAAAAAAAAAAAAAAAAAAAGTGTTTAATCTTGTCGTCGTGGAACAAACGTACGGAATACGCGCGGCCGGAGATTGTCGACTTGCTCGTCTCGTCCTTGTTTGTTGCGTCGTTTGAAAGTGGGTTTTGAAGGAGGAGGTTCGCGTTCGCGGTCGATCCCGGCGGTCGGTCCCGGCCGTGTCTTCTCTTAGGACTCTTAGCTTCTCTTAACGAGAACGTTTAGCGATGAATCTTCGTATCGTGTAAGTGTGTAACAAGTGTAGTATCATTTCTAGACATTTCGTGACTTTTCGCCGTTCTTTCGTACGGATTTTTATATAGCCAGTTTTGTATGATCGACGCATCGGGCCAGCAGCTTCCTGTACTGCGCGTCTCCGTTCCGTCTAAAACCACCGCGAAAACGATCGACCGACCTCGAACGCGCGGTTCCGTGTCTTCGTTTCGAAAGGAATTCCTTGACGAATCGTTCTCTCGAAGGATCGTGATTCCCTCGCTAGGGGAGGCATTGCTCTCTTCCTGGTAGCACGTCGAACCTTCGAAAGATCAGCGAGAGATTGGCGACGAGCCAACCTCGAAGCCTCGCGTTAGAAATAATTGGAAAACTACTTAGAACCGGAATCATGATTCACACTAAGAAAAGGAATTCCTTGCTAAATAGTAAATTTTATCAAACAAAGAGAGAGATCGTTTCTGATTCGGAAAAACCGGCGATCGAAGGGAGAGAGATTCGACGAAGCGAGTCGGCAGTTCTCCGAGCGCGCCAGGGGTGCTAAAAAAAAGAAAAAAAAGAAAAAAGAGAAACACGTTTTTAAATCGCGGAACTAATAAGGGTAAAAATGGGGGCGAGCAAGCTCGAGGGAACAGAGGCGCGAGGGGACAAGGCGAGGAGATCAGTACCCTTTAGTAATATCTAAACTTAATTGTAACTATTAACGATACGTACGACTGTGGTAGCTATGCTAGTACCTGCTATTGTTAAAGAAACAGAGAGAGAGAGAGAGAGAGAAATCGATTGAAAGAGTGGACAAAAAAGGAAGAAAGACAGAGAGAGAGAGAAAGAGAGAGAAAGAAACGTGAAAGATCGCGATTTTTAAGGTTTAGGTTCGTTGCGGAAGACGAACGTCATCCTGGCATCTAGATTTAACAATAAATCTAATTACGGTAGAGACTCTCGCGTAGAAACTAACAGGGAGGCAAAAGTTAATTAGGATAAATATAATGAAACGATTATTTCTTTGCTGTTTCAAACGAAGATTAATGCGTTTAAATTTGGTAACCAAGAAATGGTTTATTCTAGTAAATTTGACCATTTTAAACATTTCTTTTTTTTTTTTTGGTATATATAGAAATTGAAATTACTCCAAAAATTATTTCATTGGACTATGAATATGAGTACATACATGATATAATAATTGTAATATTTTGAATTTGCTAAGAAAATTATAATTTTCACTTATCATCTAACATTCTCTGTAAAGTTGTATTCTTTTCTTTTTAATGCCTCGAATGTTAAAACACGTCATTCTCATCTGTTTCTGTTCGTCCAAATTTTTAAGAAAAATAATAATTAAACGATAAAATAAATCGCTTTTGCAATACGTCAGACACGTATATTGATCAATTTCATAAATTAGAAAAGCGTAGAAAAATGGTTTTTCTTTTCTACTATTAGACTTATCTACTACTGTACGATACTCGATACAATTTCCTTTCGATGACTAAATTTATGAATGTCGTTCAAAGATTGAACAATCAAAGAACAAATTAATGAAAAAAATTAAGTCAACGTCACGGTGTTTGGACAATGGAGAGACTCTACTGTAGCTCGTTCGGATCGTTAGTTTCCCGCAAAGGAGGGATGAAAATAACAACCCTGACAGAGCATCGAGGATCGACGATCTAGGCTCGAGACGCGGAGAGCTCCTCGCGGCGATTATTTTTCTAATCTTTGTAACCGAACGAAACTGAGTTCGCGGCGAAACACCGCGAGTGAAGTATCCTCGACTCGACCGGAAGGAGGTCCTCACAGAGAGATGGCGAGGCGATCTCGGCCGCGCTTTGGTCGTCGATCTCGGCGTCTCGAGACGTGTCGCGTGATCCTTCCTCGACGATTGAAGGAAGAGACACAAAAAAGAAAAAAGAAAGAAAGAAAAGAAAGAAAGAAGGAAGGAAAAAGTCGAGGAAGAAGAGTCGGCGTGAGGGGGAAGGGAAAGGCGTTGGAGGAAGCAAGCGTTGCAATAAGTTGCGAATCAAATGTGGATCTCGGTTTGAGACGAGAGGCTCAGCTCAGCGAAGAATCAAACACACGTACACGATGTATACTCTTCTAGTAAAACCAAAAAAAAAAAAAAGAAAAAGGGAAAAAAAAACGAGAGAAAAATCGGAAGGCGCAGCGAGCGAGAGAGATGTTGAATCGAATCGAAATGGAAGAGGGTTGGAAACGGAGGAGGTGAAGGGACGAAGCGATTGATATAGAGCATACATTGAGATACACACAAAAAGAAAAAAAAGATAAACATATAGTATTATACGATTACAATACGATTGTAATGAAACACTTTGTAAGCAAGGAAACAAAACAAAAAAAAATAATAATAATAATAATTACGCATAGTTTTCCATAATCTGTAATGGATGTATTCGTTAACAAAAAAAAAAGATATAAAAAAAAAAGTAACGACGACGAGTGGTTAAGGTTAATAAAAAAAAAAAAAAAAAAAAAAAAAAAAAAAAACAAAAAAAAAAAAAAAAAAAAAGAAGAACACACGTACATGACACACACGATACACACACGTACACGTATACACAAACAGACAGACACATATACAGCTGAATAATCGTTCGAAGTACACGCTCGGGTACACACGACACACAAGAAGTAAACGAAAAATAAAAATGACGAAAAAAAAAGTAAACTATTAATTAATAAAACACGTGACGAAAGAAAGAGAGAGAGAGAGAGAAAGCGCGAAAGCGAGCGAGCGAGAGAGAGAGAGAGAGAGAGAGAAAGAGACGTAAAACAAAACGGTAAATTTGTCTCTTTAAAAAGTATCATGTGTCTATAAACTATAGCGATCGATATTGTCTTTTTAACCGTAAATGGAGAAACAAGTAATCGTGGTAACGTAACTAATGTCATAGCGATAACCGAACACTGCAATATTAGATATAATATATATTCATACATTTATAGATTGGAGAAAGCGATGGTTAGAGAGAGAAAGGGAGAGAAAGAGAGAGAGAGAGAGAAATAGCATGAAAGAGAAAATTGTGCGTGGCTCTGACACGCGTAATTTATGGAAACAGAAAACGGAAAAAAAAAGCTGAAAGCAACTCGAAACGGTACATCATCGATTCGTACTCGCTCCTCTTCTTTGTCGAAAGCTAAATGAAAAAAACGAAAAAAAAAAAAAAAAAAGAAATGAAAAACCGAAAAAGAGCAAAAGGAAACAAAAGGAAAATAATAATACACACATGCCAGCGCACGCGGTAAGAGAGAACGATGTGAACAGCAATGGCGCGCGTGTCAGAGCAGAAGTGAACAAACGCGGTACGATCTCCAGGCACAGTTGAAAAGAAA
>NW_025110296.1:362028-443398 GCF_011392965.1 Frieseomelitta varia | reverse complement strand
AAAAAAAAAACCCCGTTTTCCCATAAAAAAAAAAAAAAAAAAAAAAAAAACAGCCAAAGAGCAAAGCAGAAAAAGGAAAAAAAGAGAAAAAAAACGAAAAGCTGAATGGAAGAGAACAAACAATATTAAATATGCGTTTTGTGTATCGGACACACTCGAAGCTACACACACGCGCACACACACACACACACACACACACACACACACACACGGAGTATACACGAAGAAAGACCCAAAAAAAAGAAAAAAAGAAAAAAATAAAACCTATCGATTATTCTACCAAGTAATGAATTAACAAGAGGATGATCATTAGATTTGTAATTAATTACATATATATTTTTCAATACTTTAACTACTTGCTGAATGTAAACTATATACATATAATTATATATTATATATATTATATATATATTATATATACACACACATACCGCGTAGGGCTGTACCTCGACTACAGCGTGGCGATACGAGGGCTGGCTCGTCGACTTCCGGTTCCTCCGTCGCACCGACGATTCTAAAACGCCTACACACCTACTCGCGTAACGCGAGAGCTGAACAAGAAGGAGGACGAAGGAGAAGAAGGAAAAGAGAAATGGCGAATCGATGACAGAGTGGTAGGAGAAAATGTCATTTGGTCGTTTGTCGAGAACCGGAAATGGACTGGATCAGCCCTCGACAGCGGGACCGGGAGGGCTGCTGCCACCACGTTGACTAAAGAAAAATGGCTGCGCCCCGCCCGGGCATTGGAAGAGATCTACCAGAGAAAGAACGCGAGGGAGAGAGAGAGAGAGAGAGAAAGAGAGAGAGAGATGTGAAGAGAAACCTTTTTTGTACCCCACCCCAAGTCACAGTCTCGGTGTCGAAACGGTAAATGAAAAACCAAAAAAAAAAAAACGGAAAAAAAAACACAAAAAAACAAGCAACTATGTTACTCGTGTAAGTGCATCCTAAATGTAACTGTTACGGAAAAAAAAATATGCCCCTTCTCCGAAGCCCCACCCCAGGCCCCAGTCTTCATCGTTTCGTACGTAGTGCAAGAGAGGGATGACGAGAACGAAAGCAGGAAATAATGAGAGAGAGAGAGAGAGAGAGAGAGAGAGAGAAAGATGAAACACGCACGATAAACATGCGTGACGTCGAAGGAAACGAAAGAGAGCGTGGGAGAATAGGAAATTTTCAGGCGCGGGAAACCCTTGTTCTTTCAGCCCCCCTTGCGCGTAACGCGAACGCGCGTTTTTCCTTTTCGTTCGGTTCGCTGACGGTTCACGCGCGTACGCGCCTACCTTCTTTTCCGCCGTTGTCGTCGTTCTACCACTTTTTTGTTTTTAAACGGACGTGTACACTTGTTGTCCGACTCGGAGTGTTCGAATGGGATGAACGAGAGACGAATCTGAATGATAACGTGGCGTGTGTGTTACGCGCGAACGAACGGGAAAGTGCGAGGGAAGTAAATGCAGAGTAAGCGTTGCGAGTATACGAGGGTGAGAGCAAGCGAGACACTGTGCGCCTATATATGTATATCTGTATATAGGTAACGTTTTCTCAACCGCTGCTGTTGTTGTTTCCTTCATACCGTTTCTTCTTTTTTTTTATTACTATTATTACTATTATCATTATTACTATTATTATTATTATTATAGATTATATATATATATACATATACATACATACAATAATTATTGTAATCGAGATGTATTTTCTGTTGGCTTTAGATTTTGTTCCTTTATTTTTGTACGAGAACCGTTTTACCTTTTACTATTACCGTGTGCGTTATGTAAGCTACATATACATATATATATATACACACACACACACACACACCTTTTTTTTCTTACCGTTTTTAATTTAGATAAAACATCCATTTATATTTAGATGGATCCATCAGTCGAAGCGCAAACGACGCTGATCATCGAGCAAAATATCGTTCGTCGAAACAATCGGCATTGTTTCGCGTGACTTTTTGCGTTAAAGTAAAACTGATCGGCGGCGTTCGCGATTCTCTTTAGTTTCTAAGACGAGTCCTTCTCTCACGAATCAATTATATTTTTATCCAACCTTTTTGTTCTTTTACCTTTTTACTTTAATTTTTTCTCTCTTTTTTTTTCTTTTTGATAGTTTGTTATTGTTGTCTTTTTTCTTTTTATGATGTTGGTCCTTTTTCTTTGTATGATATACATTTGATTACACAAGCGTGCTTCGCTCTTTCGAACGATGATATACATCGCTATATATATATATATATATATATATTTTTGTTAAATCTCTTACAGTGGTTTGATATGACTACGGTAATTTGTCCTGTTGTAACGGATTTGTTTTTCTATGTAATATCTCCCTGCAAACGAGCCCCACGAATGCGTTTCATGAAAGAAAATAGAAAACACGTGCATATAAAAGTATAAATATATATATGTATAGAGCATTATAATTATACACATTTGTATGAGGAAATATCGATTAATATATACATACACTGCTACATTATATTTTGTTTAACGAGGAGACAAACCAAAAGAGCGATCGAAAAAAAGCGAAAAATTTACGAAAAAAGAAAAAAAAAATGGAATGGGAACGAGATAAGTGAGCAAGGGAGAGAGCGAGAGATAGAGAGAGAATGAAAGATTTTCAGCGTGTTGCTTGTTTTGAATTAAACATCAAAGGTTGAAAAGAGTGAGAGAGAAGAATGTGTG
This sequence comes from Frieseomelitta varia, assembly GCF_011392965.1. NCBI lineage: Eukaryota > Metazoa > Arthropoda > Insecta > Hymenoptera > Apidae > Frieseomelitta > Frieseomelitta varia. Next base: position 440,708 of record NW_025110296.1, on the reverse strand, counting down.
TGTGTGTGTGTGTGTGTGTGCGTGTGTTTGCGAGAGAGAGAGAGAGAGAGAGAATATGATGGAAGCGTTTCTTGAAATTTTTCGAGTGTTTTGCATTCTCTTGAGGGCAAAAAATTAGCGAATTTCGAGGGCGAAGGATTAAAAAAGAAAGAAAATGAAAAAAGAAACACACGTATATATGTAAAAAACACACACATACATATACACACACGTACAGACACGAACAATATCGACAAGTAACACACCGGCTGAAAATGTAGGGACGAGAGCGAACGAAGGGATATAAAGAGGAAATGAAAAGAAAACAAAAAAAAAAAAAAAAAAATACCAGACAAAAGTGTGCAACAAAAATGAAACTCGCGTGTAATATAACTTATAATATCATTTTGTAAATTATTTTTTGTATTTTTATATATATATATATATATACATATATATAAATATCGAAGCATACGAGAAATAAAAAAGCGGAACAGTGTTTGTGCGTACGAAGAGACAGGTGAAAAGAGAGAGAAAAAGAGAGAGAGAGAGCGAATGAAAGAGCGAAAAGGTGAGTGAAATCGTGGAGAGAAAAATCCTCATCGTGTGATTGCGTTTGAAGCAGTTTGAGAAGAGAAAAAAAAAAAAGAGGAAAGAGTGAGAAAGAGCGTAAAAAAGGGAGAAAGAGTGGAAGAGAGAGAGAGAGAGAGAGAGAGAGAGAGAGAGAGTGAGAAATCTCGCGGACGCATTGGAGCAGAGAACACTGACGATACTTAAAAATTGATTGTTGATCAAAATGGAACGTCCTTTCGTTGACCGAGAGCGGCGCCAGAGAGAAAAGAGAGAAAAAAGCGTAAAAGACGCGTGCGTTGAGATATGCAATGCGCCTGTATGCAGCCTGTGTTCGTGAATGAACAAACGTGTACACACGCACACACGCACACACACAAACAAACACACACACCCACACACGCACGCAAAATCTCACGATAAAATACAATAAAATGTACATGTCCCGTTTAATTATGTTTAAGCGGTGAATGAATTCGCGACAGAGGCGAACGTCTCCGAGAAAAGAGAAAAAGAAAAGAAACTGCGAAACGATAGTGGATTTTTTCTGTTCCCCGATTATTTGTACCTTTGTATTGTATTCTGCAGCTTGTCAAACGCTTTGTTATTACTGCTATTATTACTACTGTTATTACTGCTACTATTATCGTTATTACTCTTATATATAAAAGGAAAAGAAATGATTACTCTCATTGATATCTATGATTGCTACTCTACTGTTACGGACTGTTCTGTTCTCTTTCTTTTTTTTTTTTTTTTTTGTTTTCTTTGTTAGGCGTCGTACCGCATTCGTTTCACCACTTTCCTGTCGCGCGTCCTTCTCTGCGAGAAGAAAAGGAACGTGTGGCATCTGCGATCGCTTCCGACGAAAGGAACGACAGCCAAGACCTCGACAAACAATCGAGTTTAACCGCGTTTAGCAGAAAACCGAGAGGTGGACGCGGCGGCGCGTTTCACGTTTATCGATCAAGAGCGCCGAGAGCCGCTTGGCGAACGGAAACGACGCGCGCTTCCGGCGCCAAGGGAAGCACTCTTGGATCGCGGTCGCCGGTCGAGGGTGGTGAACGCTTCGCCAAAAAAAAAAAAAAAAAAAAAAAAAAAAAAAAAAAAANAAAAAAGAAAAAATAGAGAGAAAGATTCTCAGCGAAGAATCGCGCGGGAAAGAGTGGGTGGAACAGCGGAGGAAATGGATGCAGATCTTTTGTAATTTTATAGAAAAAAAAAATGAGAAAAAGAGAGAGTGCACTGTGTCGAGCTCGATGTCCATGGAATCCTAAAGGGGGGAGGGGCGAAAACAAAGAATCAGATCGCAGATTCGTTTTCTCAGAAAGCTTCGGAATTGAAGGCTGATATGTTCGAAAGTCGCTGGAAATTATGGGGCGAGTCGTGCGCCACCGACTAAAAAACCAAAGCTGTACCAAACCTACGTCTCGTTTTCGCTAATGACACAAAAGAAAACAAAAAAAAAAAAAAAAAGGAAGAAAATCGCAAGAAAGAACGAATCTTCGTTCTTTCACCTCGATTCGTACAAGTTAATTCAATTTTTCTCGAAACTACGCACGACTCTCCCCCACCCATGTTTCAGTTCGACTGCTAATGGCGACTGCCCGCCATTAATAAGAGAGATCAATTCGCAGATGGAACGACTCACCCTCCTCGATCGATCGAACGTTTAATTTGGTAATTTCGTTCGCTTGTTTCCTTGTCGTGAAAAGTTTCAAGAAAAGTTTCCTTTCGCCGCGCGCGTGCAAGAACGAGCGAGTGGACTTGAAATGGCCGGCAAAGAGAGAATCGCTTTTCTGACTGCTTGTTGCCTGCGTGGAAACGTGTGTGTGAGAACTTTCCGTTTCATTCGCGAGAGGGTGTCCTTTCTTACGTATTATTAGTTTTCTCGTGCAAGTACGGTGGACAAGGGTGGTGCCGATCAATCTCGCTTCCTGGATCCATGTCCCCCGACCGCGGAATCGATCGTAACTCGATCGATCGATCTCTCTCTCTCTCTCTCTCTCTCTCTTTCTCTCACTCTCACTATCACTCTCACTCTTGTCGGGCAGAATCCGATTCTCTGGAGCCAAGATATCCTTGGGGCAAACTTTTAGAAAACGCCAACGCGTGTTTAGGAATTTATCTTTTTAGGTATAGTAGCGAATTTAGAGAACTTTGTTAGTTAAGGAATTAGTTGAAAATTAGTTGCGAGGAAGTTCATAGCATAGTTCAACGTGCTAGGTTTTGTAAGAATTTTGAATTTTGCTAAAACGTTTGTTTCGAGGTTCTTTTTTTGTAATACCTTTTTGTAGCACTTTGTGTAAGAGACTCGATGCTCGAACCCGAGCTCGACGATATTTGAATTATTGCTTTGTAATAAAACATTTTGAGACATGTTGTTAAATTACACTTTGTTGCTGTTTTGTGTGACAGAAGGGAATCCTCGCCGAGGAACGTGTTATCTTCAATTACCCTTCTCGATAGAGCATTTTGAATTAAACTCCGATTCGAGCTCCTTACAATTTAGTTCAACTGTCAAGTTGAGATTCGACGCGAACTGTTTCACGAAATTTAACGAAAGGTGGTACGTACGTTTTTTGGACGTTTAATGGAAATTAAATCGTACTTTGTTACGTGTTTTCTAAAGTTTCGTGGGAGAAATTTGATCGGTGAAATATTACATTTCGTGGTTTACTGTGTTTGCAAAGTCCAACGTTTTCATTATCAATTTCCCAAAGGGAAACTCCGTCGACATAACGAAACAAAATCGCGAAGGTTGGAATCGAACGACAGGGACAATTGGAACTCTGCCCAGAGACGCAGAATAGAAAATTAGCCAAATGTCGAGAGTTTGTGCAGAGTTTCGTAGCAGATCTCTTCTGTTTCAAAAGGAAAGAAAGAAAGAAAGAAAGAAAGGGGGGGAGAAAAGACTCGATTAAAATGATCGAAGAGAGAAGGGGAGGGGGGGGGCGGGAGATCCAGGATGGCGTCGGTGAGGTCAAGGGGAGGGCGCCTGGTATTAGTACACATTAGTTTCTTCGATAGGAGGCGCCCAATTAGTTGTTGGAATTTTGTAGTCTAGGCGATAATTCTCGATATAGTTCAATGTTGTCGAGTTTTTATTAGTTGAGCGAGCGAACGCGCGCGATCGTCGTCGGGAACCGGAAGCCGCCCGGGTCGCCCAAATCGACAACGAGACGCGCGCCTCGAGTCGACGTTTCGCTTGGAAATCCAGCGTGCGTTTCTCCTCGTTTTCGATGAAAACGAAAAAAAAAAGACGATAAAAGTCGACTAGATCGACTTTACGGTTTTCCTTTACGGCGCGACTTTTCTGTCCCTTTTTCTTCTTGGTACGTGCATTAACCCTTTATGTCCGGAGTTTTAGTTGCGTGCAACTTTGATCGTTCGTTCCGGTGATTATGCGAACTATGCGCTTACTCTGTTATGCTGATTTTGTACGACGTAAATGAAGCAACGCCTGCGTACGAATTTTCGTTTTCTGACCGAGTACTTCATTTTGGATATTTTATATACTTTTATATACATATATACATACAGACATATATATATATATATATATATTGTATGCATTCTGTGCATCTTTTGTATCTATCGGACATTGCATAAATGTATATAAATCTGCACTCTTGTTTATAATTTACTGAAGCGAGTCGTCATTTCTTTCGATGATCTTCGCTACACGCATCCTTTGCTTCACATGATTCTGCGTTTCGTTTCTCCCGGAGAAATGTTGTAACTAATATCCACGAAGTACCCTGTTCTAAATGTAACTGACTGCAGTTTCGCCACTTCGAAAAACAACACCGAATATATATGTCGCATGTGAAATAAAGTATTCGTTCGTTGAAGAAAATCGTTATTTCGTCTGATTCTGAGAGATTCCGAGCGGCGGTGAGCAAAGATTTCTCCTGCGACCTCACTCGTGTTCGTTTCGCGCATTTGTCTTTCCCGACATTGAAAGATCGTTGCCGCCGTAGGATATAAGGATGTAAAGGGTTAAAGTGAAATGTTGCGCAACAATCAATCAAACGTGGAAACCTTGGCAGCTTTCTAGATCGTAGAAACGTACGCGGACGATCGACCGAAACCGATTCGTTCCTAGCGTCTCCTCGAAACCTGTCGCGGAGAAGTCGTGACACGTAGATCGTTGGTTCCTCTAAAACCGAGCTTTCTCTCGAAAAATCGCAAGACTCGATTCAACGTTCAGCACTTTGCCTTTCTCTTTCCTTTTTATTGTTCTGTGGAAGATGAAGCAACCAAAATTGAATCGAATCGAAATTCGACGCGTGTTCGAAAAAAAGAAAAAAAAAAAAAAAAAAAAGGGAAAGAAAGAACTAAGAGCTTTTAGATTTTGATACGAGAGGATCGCTTTGAATAGCAGTTGGAAGGATGATGATTGTTCGCTTGACATTCGTTTTGATACGATAGCGCAGGATAGATTTGCCGATTTAGACCGGTTTCTTCCACTTTTATAAACAAATTTTATACAGACGCAGTCGCAACAATACAGAACATCGGTGTCCTCCAATTATGATACTTAGTGGATCCGCGGTGGTAGGAAGCGAGAAGATTAGAGAAACTTTTAGGAGAAATTCTGTTACGTCGTCGAGAGACTCTTCGTTATCGATTTAAAAATATCTTTTCACAAAAGGAAATTCTCTGGAACAGAGAGAAGAAAAACTTACAAACATACTCCCTCGATTTATGCGAAATACTAAAGAGAACAAAGAGACTAGTAGAAACATTTATTTTACATAGTTTCGCAAAATCCAGAAAAGCGGCAGACAGTGGGGAACAGCCAATTAATACAATTATGTAAAAACTGGAATAATCAATAATTCGTGATCCGAGTAAACGCAATGAACGAATGAGAAAAATGAAACACTTTGAAATGAATTTCAATGATCGACCAGTTTGTTGAAGTTTATCGACGAAATGAAATGTTTCGAGACGGACGAAAATGGGAATGAAAGGAATTAAAAGTGAGAGTGAATCGAGTCTTGGAAGAAACGAGCGAGCAGGTGCACCGACTTCCGGTTCCCAGCGAGAACACCGCGGCGGCTCGTCTCCGCGAATCGATGTGTGGTTAAGTCGCGACTTTAGTGATTCAGTGTGCGGCCAGGTCCGTTCGGAACGTCGATCTCTCGATTATTCGAGAACAGTTCCGTGCGGCACCTCCTTTCGAGGCGAAGCGACCGCCGAGCGTTCAGCCCGCGCGTCGACGGACTTCCGGTTCATCCAGTCTTCGTCCTCTCGACGATAACCGCGTACGTAACTTGACTCTTTCTCGTTTTCCGAGAAGGACGGGTTGTCGGAGAAAGGATGAAAGCGGAGAGACACCGAGACACGTTTATTGCTGGACAGCGATCGACACTCGTTGGAAATTTGGATTTAGGTTGCTTCGGCGTGATGCGATTCTACTTGGATGTAGAATAATATCCAAAGTTTGTTTGGCTATCACGAATTTTCCAGCGTTGCAATTCGGACTGGACTGCGGAAATTTTTGCGCGTTCATGAGAAACTCGAGAATGGAGAGGCGCAGAGTATAAAAACATTGAGCAAAGTTTACATATGTACATTACAATATTTGATAGGTGAAACACGATTTCTGTTTTGGCACTTGTTACTTTGTTTCTTCTGGCGACGGCATGAATTTGCATAAATGTCCGCAATATTCTCGTAAGCGCAACCAACTATGAATTTCTCGCGAGTATCCACGGTTCACTTTGTACTGTACAAATTTGTATTATCGTATATCGTGCGAATGGTTAAGTTTATTTTAAATTTCGCGTTTCACAGTAAACCGAACACCGAATGAAATCAATCGATCGTTGCGTTCGAACATTCTGTACTATAATTAACCTTCTTGCGCTGGAATGACGTGCCACGCACGTCGAGAACTGTTTGTCCCAAAATTGCAATATTTTCTCAGCTTTAAGTATAATTAAGTATAATCTAGGCAAAACAAACGATAAGTTTATCACTTTTTATAATAATTTCCATGCAGTGATGCCATAACGACGTTCAAGAAAGAAAGAAAGCGACGAGTTATTGTACACGGTTTCGGTCACTCGTTATGGTCCGCAATCGGTCGCCAGCGCAAGTGGTTAAATAATTTGCTGTATATTGTATTTGTCAAATCAAGCCGAAATCAATCCCTGCGCCAAGCATTGTCACGCTCGCGTCTATTTCACACGGCGAGTTCTTTAATTTAATCTTGTGTCATCGTTTGTCAAGTTTGTCCACGCGTAAGTTTAAGAACATGCGTGACGTTGATCGAAGGAAGTTCGATCGAATGGGCGAGTTTAACGATTGGTGATGGAGAGAAATGAGGAGAGGAGAGACGCGTCTCCACGTCTCTGAAGCACGGTCGCTAAATCCACGAACGTGTGAACGTTAGATGAAACCTTTATCTATATATTTGCCACGATATTCAATACGTGAATGAGTATATCTATTAAAATAATATTGATATAAATACATAGAGACAGAGAGAGAGAGACAGAGAGAGAGAGAAGAGAGAGAGAAAGTATGGAAGAATGAAAGGGAGAGAGCGAGAGCTCGTAGAGAGAGATAGAGAGAGAGAGAGAGAGCGAGCGTGTTAGGGAGAGTGTGCAAGCGCGAACGACGAAGAGAGAGAAAGTATGGTAATATCATGAAATTATTATTCTTTGTTACTTCTTTATAATTAAAACAATAAAAAAAGCTGCTGAATAAAAAGACGTGCAATGTTCTTTCTTTTTTTTTAATAACAATAATGATAATAATTTTTAATTAACAGATTTGTGACAATTAACAATGGCCGAATACGTACGAATGAATTTGTTCAAATGTATTCAGATTCAATGCCATCTACTTCAGAATCGAATGATTAATTTGTAGTCGATTCTGTTAGAATTTTGTTTGTATTAAATATTATGATTCCCTTTAATCATGGGGACGACGAGGATTAAAGTTGAAGTTAATTCGAGTCTTAATTAAAAGTCTTAGGAACGAATGGAATTCGTATGTTCGAAATTTTAACAAAATCTTAGATATTATTGGCACTTTGAACTGTCATAAAATATTTTTACGTAAATATTACTTCCAAAATATTTTCACGTAATTGTGAGAGAGGTAAGTAAGAATTTCGAGAATTTCATAAATTCAAACGTCTGAACTAAACATAGAAGCTGGAAATTTTTCTTCGTGGCTAAATCCAGCGTAATCTTGAAGATCGAAAATCTATTCCTTAAAATTTATCGTACGATTTTTTTTTTTTTTTTTTATAAAGTTACAGGAATTTCAAGTATCGACGATTCTTCGTCGCGTATACTTTTTCTCTCGAAAATTTTGCGAGTTCAAGCATGTTCATGGACATCGAACGAAACCTATCATAATCTCGAGGACTGATGTCTCCTCTTAATAATCATCCCTTAAAATTCTTCGTACTTCATTCTTCTTCATTCGCAGAGCTACAAATTTTGCAGAAAATTTAAAGGTGCCTAAAAATGCACGTGACACGAAAGAAAGATATATAAAATATTCAAATCGCTATTGCTTTCTATGACACTTATGCGTGTGAAACATTTTTCTATCGAATAAATTCGACTTTCTCAATTATATCATATTCCGAGAAATATTAAACGTGCACGAGAGTCTGCAAGTCCGGTTGCAAAACATCTAATTTCGTAGTATCGAGAATTCTTCGTCGACTGTGCGCACGAGTATTTCCACGTCCACTGTGGCTGCTTCCGGTTCGAAATTCTCGCGACACGATACTCGCGACGATAGCGAACGCGTTCGCGCATTAATTCAACCGAAGATCGCCATCGCGATACCTCTGCAAAATGATATTTCGTGATACACGTTCGTCGAAATATTTCCCGCTGTTTATATTCGTTGCTGTCCGGCTGCGAAAGGCGGAATTTCGTGCGAAACGGCTACGAAAAAATATTCGTTTTTCCAGCGTGTATCGCGATGAAACGCGTATCCGATTTCCTCGTCGATCGATGTTCCTTTCTTCCCTCTTTCTCTTTCTCATTCACTCTGCTTTCCGCTTCGATAGTTTGCTATAGTTTATTATTATCGAGCGAGCAGTTTCGATCTTTTTTCGCGATGCGAGAGAGACTGATTTACGTTCGTTGCCTCTGTCTCTCCGTTGAATTATTCATTTTGACAGCTAACGACGAGAAAATTATTTAGATTCGCCGGTGTGTTTCGGTGTTGCTTTCTCCTTTTTCTTCTTTTTATTTCTGAACACAATTTCTAGACGGATGAAAGAGGGATGTTCGAAGAAATAGGGTTGCTCGAGGAAGACTCGTAAATTGGAATTAATCAAACGTAAATCAAAATTATGTAGATTGAGCTATATTTAATATCTCCTTGGTACTAAAGAGTTAGATAAATATTAAGTTTAAATTTTATTTAATTTCGAATTTTTCAATGTATTCGTGACGATCGAATTTTCTATCTAATCCCTGTTCATAATCATACGCTCTATCACAGCATGGAACACAATTATTAAAACTAATCGTTTCATTCTAAATAATGTCCAAGCTTGTTCACGAATAAGAACCATTAATGAAACGTCTAAGAAACGTCTACTGTGAGTCAATGAATAATTTACAAAGATTGACTCCAATATGTGCAATTCAAACAACCAAAAATTGCAATTCGAAAATTTGCCGACGAAAGGAGAATATATCTGGAGGATATAGAAACTATGTAACGACCGTTTCGCATGATTTCGAGCGGATCCAGCTATAAATTAAACGATATATCGACGTCCGATAGCGATAGTAAGTAGCGTCGCGTTCCAGCGACACGGTCATCGATTTACGAGGCCGATTTTCGAATTTCGCGACCAGATAATACCTGCGATTAGTCGGAAAAATGTCCCGAGATATACACGGTTACGTGTTCGATAGACACGTTTGTGCAAAATCGTCGAAAATCATTTCAGAGAGAGAATATACAACACGTACAAAACACACGGTCAACTTCGATGACCGAGGAACCTCCTAAAATACGAAGCTAAAATACAAACGTCGCTGCTTGAAAAATATCGTGACAAAATTACACGCTCTGCGCACTCGCACGGAATTTAACGAACGCTGAATTCCTATTTCTCATACATTTAATTTTATCCTTCGGAATTTTTAACGACCGAAAGATGTCAATTCGACGAAGCTTGGATGCCCGTCAAATTCGACCTGACCAATCTCTTTGCATTTATATTACAAAAATGTAAATACAAATTGCGCGCCGAAACGAACGATCGTCGAATATCGATATATATGTTTCTTTCACAAGAGAACAATTGTGAAATCAAAAATTTGGAAAATTCAAAAACGGTTAAGAACGCGCGCGCGCGCGCGTCAGATCGTTTCATCGCGAGTGTTGAGAGCAGCTGCGTGTCAATGAAAATTATGTCAAAATATTAAGAAACCGAATTCCAAAGGTGATGTCCATCCGTGAGTCAGGTCAGGAATTTTCCAAACGATTCTCGCTCTTTCTGGAAATGATACAACGATCGTGTTTGTGTATATATATATATAAATATATCGAGTGTCGTCGATTCTCGAGCGATTCCGCGGCCTCCGCCAGCCACGTAAACTCTTTTACGTAAACGCGGGCACGCGGCCTTGAAATTGGAGAACCGGCCAGATGCGAGAACCAGCGAATGTCGTCGATGGTCGTCTCTATGGTTTCACGCGTTCGCCGCGTTACGTAAATCCGATTCCCTCGCAATTGGATTCCTGAGACCGGACGCCTTCGAAGCTTACCGCGCCCAATAACGATCCTCGAGCTTCTCTTCGTTCGCCACTTTTCTTTCTTCTTTCTCTCCTCGAGGTTCTTGAGATCTATATCGCGACGAGATTGAAGCACAGTGAAAGATGAAATTAAAAAAACAGCGATAATTTACGAGAGTCTTCGTGCGAATACTTTAACATGAGAATTATTTCCTTTGAATTAATATGTTCCATTTATATATTTATATATTATATATCATATATTCCATTATATGTATGTATTATATATTATATATTCCATTATATTTATATATTACATATTATATATTCCATTTATATATTTTAATATATAAAAATTAATATATACACAGCGGGGTGCAAAATTGAGTCAATAATAAAAATTTTTGAAAAAAATATTTTTTATTGTCAAATAAAAGTATAAAAACATGAAAACAAACTTGACTATCTGATTCTTTATAGTTTTAGGAAACTGAAGCTATTTTTTTAACTTTTAAGATTAGGTTTCTTCCTGACTGAAAAAATTGAAAAACATAAAAATGTTTGTTATTAACTCAATTTCGCACCCCACTGTATATATATTTTATTAACTTTTGCGAAAATGTATATAACATATAAAATTATTTTAATATTTTAATATATATATTCCATTAACTTCTGCGAGAAATACCGAATAACTTACTTGAAAGTTTTGTCTTTCTTTACCAGAAAGATCCATGTCGTTCCGCATAAAAGTTAAAAAATTTTTGGAACAAAGATTGGCAACTGATTTGCGGACCATAACGAGTGACCAACACCGTATACAATAATTCGTCGCTATATCACTGGATAGAAACTATTGAGAAGTAACAAATTTTATTATTTATTTTGCCTATTTTGTTTGACTTAAATATACTTGAAACTGAGAGGAAATATTGCAATTTTGGGGCAAAAAATTCTCGACATGCACGTGGCACGTCATTCCAGCGCAAGAGGTTAAAATCAAACGCACGTGATTGTATCGTCCACCGCGAAATTATTGGAATTTTCCCTCCCATTCGAAGTTCCTCCGCGATTCTGTCGTTGCCTCTTCGATCGTCGAGCTTTCGCGGAGGCATAGAATAGAAAATGGAAAATTAGCCGTAAATACTGGCCGACGTTGAGCCAGTTTCGTGTCTGTTGATCGACACTTCAACGACCTCGCTCTCAATGCATCACCACATGATGCATATGCACTTCAGCCTCGCAATTGCATGATCATTTCCCATTGGCCGTTGCGGCGTGCTCGATTTATGGTGTACTATTATTCCCGTTGATCGTTTCCATCGTCCACTTCTCCCCTTATTTTTACACTACGTTGCTCTGACATTTCTCTCACGTTCTCTGACACGCTCGTCCCTTTCAGAGACCGAAAAATTACTCGCGCGTTTTTATTTATCTCCTAGGAATATTCCAGGAATATTTATCCGCTGTAATACTCGAATATTTGTCATCTAGGTTGCTTCTGAAATATTCTACGACCATCTATCCTCTGAAATATTTTGATATTTATCTTCTATGAATTATAATCCATGTACATACAAACGAACGAAGTATTTATTTTCAGAATAATCTGCCAAAATAATATCGATCCACGTCGATTTGTAAACATTGTTTGAAAATTATTTGAAATGTTGTTTCTTTTTTTCTTCTTTTAGAACTTTAACGCGCGAGCCTAGTTAAATTAATACCGATCACGACTTCGAAATTGTTAATCCACCGATCGGAAATGACCGAAGGGGCTGTGTAAAGTGAGACGCTGTGTCTGATATCGTTTCACAACATCTCGGTGCTGCTGATTTCTGCCATCTGTTTCGCAACGTTCTGTTTATGAAACAGGTAAATTTGCGAAACAAATGAGCAAAGTGACAATTTGATCACCTGCAACTCGTCTTCAACGTGAGTCCTTTTAAATCTATCAGGAATGTTTCTTCTTCGTAAAAAAAAAAAAAAAAAATTACACGTACCGTAAAAGTATAAAGATGAAATCGTAAAAGTTTTAAAAATTGATTCTGCAAAGCTGGGACTGCGTACGATTTAAAAATGTTACTTCCTGCCCCGTTCGTACAAAGAGTCATCAGCCCAACGGCCCCGTTGCAAACCAATATCGATCGCAGGCGTATTGCTCGAATTCTAAATACCGTCGCGGCAAGATTGACGACACGCCGTGAATAACAAATCCGCCAGTCCGTGGAAAGGGGAAATAGGAACGTGGCGTGCAGCAACCACGTCGAAAAAGAGATCGAGAGCAAGCAACTCTTTCCATCGGGTGGCCACGACGGTCGACGCTGGTCTGGACAAAGAAGAGAAAGAACGGGATACATACGCGTCGCGTTACGATTTCAAAGACTAGAACTTCCAGACTAATTCGATTAGAAGCAGCGTCCGGCCGTGACCAGGTTTGCGCGCGTTACAATTGCCGATCGCATTATCGGGTGTCAGAAAATCGACGGATGGCCGACGGTGATTCGCGTGTCTCCGCTGCTGGGAGACGCTAACTCGATTTGCCTCGAGGCCGAATCGCAGTCGTAGTTTGCGAGGTCCAGTCGAGGAAAGCTGATTTGCGATCCGGGCTTTCTTTCCACGCGGCCGTGGGTAATCGAGTTTCGCGAGGTGTTCGCCGCTGCGAACGACGACGAGACTCTAAATGTTACACGCGCCGCGTGTATAACATTTTCATTTCACGTGCTTTAATATTTTTTATCTCGATTTCTCCCTGGAATATGGAATGCAAAGTAAAATAGACGTAGAATTGGAGTATGACGAAATATTTTGCCACGGAATTCTGTATATTTTTGCATTATTGTCGAATCTTGCGTAATTATTATATAAATGCCCGGTGTATGTATGTTATGATATATGTGATATAAAATATATAATATAATATAATATAATATATAATATATTATATTATATATATTAATATTATATTATATAATACATTGTGCAGATTTCTATGCGATATATAGTTATGACAATGTGCGCATGGTTTCTTGTAAGCTTCGGTAATTATAGTGAAACAACAGAAATAAAGCAATGTATATATCATACAATATATATATATATATCAAACAAGCAATAATATATTATTATATTATATATATTATATATATTAATATTATATAATACATTATATTATACATATTAATTTTATATTATATATATTAATATTATATAATTATAATATACATTATACAGATTTCTATGCGATATATAATTATGACAATGTGCGCATGGTTTCTTATAAGCTTCGGTAATTGTCTTATAGCGAAGCGACAGAAACAAAGCAATATATATATATCATACGATATTATACAATAATATATTTGTATATATAAAATATGGTTGCCATAATGTGAGGTTTGGTAATTGTCTTATAGCGGAGCGACAGAAACAAAGCAATATATATATCATACGATATTATACAATAACATATTTGTATATATAAAATATGGTTACCATAATGTGAGGTTTGGTAATTGTCTTATAGCGGAGCGACAGAAGCAAAGCAACTCTCGCAAAATAAATTTCCATTGGACCAAGAGGAACGTTGCGGGAAACCAATTTCTTAATGTTGTACTAATTGCCTCTGATACTTTTTGTTGAAATTTCAGCCTTAGGACGAATGTGTTCAAACGAAAATCCGATTTTTTGCGAAGTAAAAAACTTTTCCATTTTCCATCCTACTCTGTATTTTCTACTACGATACAAGCCGGCGAGTTTTGGAAGCTTTAGAAAAACGACACCCGCTACGATATCTCGTTCCTCGTTGCCCTCCGTTTGACCGTAAACCACTCTCTCTCTCTCTCTCTCTCTCCTCTCTGTTCCGCCCAATTCTCTCCTCTATAATCGACCGTACGCACAGCCCAACTATCCTTGATCCCTAACCACGGTTGCCGAAAGAACGAGCCTAATTATTCAGTGACGCAACACGTCGGATGACAAACGACGTCATCGAGCTCGAGATCGAAGGCGTTCCACCGCGCTGATTCGATCGAGATCGAGGCTCGCCGATTTGAAATGCACAGTCCACGATTTCCACCGTCGGCCAACACAGTCACGTCACTGTCTGTGTCCTGTTTCCAGCCAAGAGAACCAAATGAAAACCGGGCGGACGTTGCTCGATCGATGATCCATCGATCAACGCCGTCACGGATCGTATCGTCACGATCTCTGTGTCAGGTGAGCGCGTTAGGCGTTCGTTTCGCGATGTTGGCCAGCCTTAACCGTTGGCCCAATGGCGGTACAATGCTCTCGGTGGTACTTTACTCACGGTGGTAAGATGGTGTAGCTGCCGCTGTTCGAGACTGCTCGATTAATTAGGCGTCCTCCGGTGACACGCCGTTGCTGCGCCGTTTAATTAATCGATTACCGGTGTCCGGGACCGCTCGTTCGACGTGCACGGCGGCGGCCGAGGGTGTGCAACCCTCGGAGAATTGGGGAACACGATGCGAGTGCTCGGGGGGAGGAAAAATTAGATCCACGTTGGATGCAGGGGAAACAGACGAGCGATGGGAAATCGATGTGACAGTTATGGAGAAGTTATGGTGGAACGGAAGAGGTAGAAATATTAGGAAACGTTGCAGACGGGAAGGGGGTGAAATTTCATCGGGAGTTGAATCTATTGTTGTTCGAATTTTCTTATTCCAAATGATCATTTGTGTATATTTTAAATTTAAATTCACGTATTTCTTTCTCACACACGTAATGTGGATTTTTACGCAAGTTTCTGCATTCTCTGAAGGAGATCCAAATATACATGTTTTTTTTTTTTTCATATTAAAATTTCTCACAAACAATTCTCGCGAAAACCTGCAGATTGTGGCTTTGTAACAAATTCATATTTGTCTTACTGTTAATCTTAAATCTTTTTTTAATTTTGAGTTCTAAGCGTCTTTCTTTAATTTTAATGAAACACACCGAGTTCTTTTGATGAGAAAAGCCTGGACGGAATAAATACGATATTTCCAATATTTATAGATCAGTATGGTTTTGTAGTGACGTTTCCACCATGGTACGGTCAGGGTCAGATTGTTCGAACGATCCGATGGATGTCAATGTCTCGTCTGCAACGCTATCGCGATCGAATCGGCACGCTGGTGTCTTCAGCCTTTCATGGAACGGCTGCGTTCCAATTGAGAGTCAATTTAATTCAATATCCACCGGGCACGTGGATCATTGAATTCCAAGTTCCTACAACTGGCATAGAACAACTTCGACAATCGTTTGTTGACGCAAGATGATAATGATTCTACAGCCTTGCCATCAAGGTCCCTCATAGGCAACACTTTGGTATTCCAACTTTATTCTTATTCGATCAGATATCGAACAAAGAAGCCAAAGAGAATATAAACTGTGAATATCTTTATATGAATTTTCTAATCGACTTTTCAATCTAAGGACCATTGATACAGCTGTCGACAATTATTTTTGCAATCTTTGCAACTGACAAATGCACACCTAGCCTTGGCCGTAGCTCTCTTCTCAAAAATTCAACAATCCAATCCGAATCTCAATCGATGCAAAATATAAAAGTCGTCTCTAATGGCAAACTAACTTTCTTTTAAAATTGTGTCCCAGGTCGACGTCTGCGAACTAAAATAAGAAACCATCAAGAAACGAAATCACAGTCTCTATAGCACGACACACTGGGCATGTTAGAATGCGATTAGAAACTCGGCGTGTGTACAACGAGCGAGCTAGTTAAAAATCCAATCGATAAACAGCCTGTGACCTAACTCTCGCGCGCTGAATAATTAACAGCGTAACAGATACCGGTGTCTTTGATTAAGGGAATCTAAGTCACTCGAGTGTGCCATCACTTTGAACGGTGCAGTCAAAGTAAATGACGGCTGGCGACATGTTTTATCGTCAAACAGAAAAGAAAACGGAAAGTGCAAATTATGCGTATAGTTTCTCTCTTTGAAATACGATTGATACCTAAGGATTTTAATTTTTCATCCACCCTTTCTGGTAGATATTTGAATCTTCGTGATTATTATTCGTTAGGAATTTATTTCTTAGGAATTACTGGTTATTTGTTAGAAATTTATTTATTAATTACTTGAGAAATCTTTGTACGATGGATGTTTTGAGTTTAGATGGTTCTGAGGGAGAAAGGGATTAAAAAAAAATTGGAGCTTTGCGTCATAATCTCTTAGAATTATAATTCCAGAATATCAATACTGGACGTGAGATTATTCTTTCTTTCGGAGTATTATAATTTTCATTTCAGAACTACTGTAATTGATGCTACCACAAATATCCTCTTTTTTGATTAACAGAGTAGTTTCTAGAAATACAAATATAGAAACCCAGGGGGAGAGGAATTAATGCGTATTAGATATCAAAGTTAAATGTGTTACGCCACGTGACACGATTATTGATTACTTCGCAAGTCCAGATGCCGAGTGACATGATCTCGCCATCCCGATGTCGATTCGGGGATCTTGAACTCATCGCAAATCTATAAAATCGAAATTGAATTTCGATTCTGTTATCTATCTCGGTTTCAAGCTCCTCTGATGAAATTTTCTACGTTGCGGTTGAATGAGAAATTGGGTCGTCAACTAGATATGAATGACATCAAGGCAAGCCAGAAGGTCACATGGACTGTTCCATTTCAGAGTCTTGCAACATAATCACGCGCATACACGAGTACTAAATGTCTAAACACACACGAGCTTGTTTAATAGCTTCACGATGGCGCAAGGCACACGTGACGTTAGATTAGACACCATAAATTTTTGTTAATTGTCCCTGCCTTTATCGTTGTTGGATAATTGTAAAATTTGAGCAACTGAGTAAGTATGTAAATTGCATCTCCTCTTTTATCATTTTGAAAATTCAATATTTTTTGTATATAAGTCAGATTCTTCCTCTTTCAAAAATGTATCATTCATTTCTCAATGTAAGTAAAATAATTAGACAATTTAAGGAAAATTTACAATCGATTCTTTGAGATACAAAGATGGCATATTTTTTTCATACTTTATTTTTCCTTATACACAGATTGTTCGAATAGCATAATATTGTAAAATTGCAACATTTCGAGTAAAAATTACTGTTTAATCTTTCTAATAAAATATAATAATCAACGTAGACGTGTTACTAAAAATTGTTTTATTCTCAGTTGACATCGTTAATTACTTTTTTTTTTATTATTATTCATTATTATAAAGACTGTGGATTATTATCCATTGAAAAAAACGCACACGATTGCATACCATATACGAAACATTCAAAGTAAGATATTTTATTATAATATATACAAGATGTATCATGCTGTCGTCGGAAATTACTTGATTTTTATTCGAAACATATTTTCGTCAGATTGTCGAAAGTGCCTCAAAAAACGCGGGGCACTCTGCATTTATATAGTGAGGCAAATTTCTACTTGGATCCCATTTTTCATAAAAATATAAAAACCCGCAGTCCAATTATAACGCATTAATTTTCCTAAAGTAAAAAAGTCGCCTAACATCATCTACATTCGATTCTACGCTTATATAATAAAAAGTCGAAATAACGAAACATATACAGGCACATTTCACATTTAACGATATTTTATACAGTATATAGTAAGATATTCTCCAGAGCATGTCGTTACGTTCAAAGTACATGTTCAAAAGGATTAAAAACGGATCAATGATGAAAAAGGAAATCCGACGATGAATTTTATCATACAAATAGCCAGTGCCAGTTTCGAATATTTTCAAACGTTCGATCAATGCATCCTTCTTTGAAAATACTAAACGCACACTCGCACGCATACATACACACATACACAAAAGTGTTCCACGTTAAAAGTCTCGCAACGATTTAAAGACGTTGGTCGCACATGCGACATTCAGCGATCACACGTGCGCAAATTCTTTCGACGAGGACTGGCTGCGCTTCAATGTCGCATAAGGAACGCGCTGCATGTAATTTAGCGTTTATCCACGTGTCTATGACACCATAAACGCGAAACAATGGAACTAAACTGTGGTTCCATCGTTCGCCATCAATACGTTGCTACTGCAGTGCGAATTTTTATGCTGTTACAGGAAATTTTAAACGATGCAGAGGATGTGTTTTTCCATTCGAAGAACGCGCGTAACTTTAAAAATACATCTTTTGCATAGTTTATAAATTCTTTCCAGAGTATGTCATAATACTTTCTTCTCGTAAGCTTACGTACTTGTATAATTTAAAATCCTTAAATTTAAACATTGTATGCTACATAGATATATCGCGTAATTTAAAAGGAAACAGAGCGTGGAAAGATTAACGAAGATTAGATATGTAATGTCGATGATACGTACATTCACGAAAAATTAAAATACGACATACACGTATATATATACATATGTATATATATATATATATATATATATATATATATATGTGTGTATATATATATATACGTGTATGTCGTACTTTAATTTTTCGTGAATGTACGTATCATCGATATATATATATATATATATATATATATATATATATATATACTTCGAAGTTTTTCACATTCTTGTCCGTCGAATGTTAAAACGTTCACTGCTAATCGTTTTCATTTCTACTTTAAAGTTAAAACACGAAACGCCGGAAACGACGAATATTTCCAGTACGTTGCAATTAGAGACCGTTTAGGGATCGTTTAAAATTTAAATGCATTCGTAAAACGTTCCTCTGTTCTCTCAGTCTTCTTTCGTTTCCAAAAGTTCACGTAAAACGACGCCTATACAAAAAAGGATTCCGCGTACAGACATACAAGTTCTACGTGTACCTCCGTTACGGAGACACAGTTACGCTTGAAAAGTTCGGAACTATCGTAGTTGCGCGCAACGATAACTACGTAAGAGCTACGTAATTATCATCTCGAACATCTGTTGTAAGAAACTTAACGATTCAGCCTGCGGATTTCTCCGAATGGCGCTTTAATTTCCCTCGTTCGTTTCACCGGCTAACTGAATCACCAACTAACGGATAAAATTCGTAAAATTTCACATTTATACAACTGGCTACGTGTAGAACACATTGCCCGGGACAATTAGGAGGCTGTTCAAATAGGTTTATCGTTATAAACAAGGTAGCCAACAATCACGTCAACAGTAGACCAGGCAAATCGTTATGTACACCTTCTGTGTTTACTGGAGGTTTTGTGAGAGGAGCTACCTAGCGAACACCGAAGATCTATATCAAGACCTGATCTAAAATCAGCGCGACGAGTGAAACCGTTTCGGTGCAAATAGAAGAAGAACCAAATTGCTGGACTTGTGATCCTAAATTGGATTATTCCCATCCGCTGTTTGACTGTTCTAACTGATCGAAGTGGCCACTGATCGTCTGGTCTCTGTCTGTTCAGGCTCTTTCTCTTTAGGTTTGTTTCTTAAAATGGCTGCCATCTAGAGCACCGCGAGGCGAAAACTACGGGTCAGACAACTGACCACGATACTGCCTAATCAACAGGATTGGTCATTGAAAGATATAGTTGGGAAGATTTTGGTCATTCAGCAGTATGAGATATCTCCTCAAGGAGTTGGAGGTTAAAAAGTCAGAGCGATGAGTAAACGGTAGCCCTCTGATGGCCATTGTGGGAACTATCATGAGAAACAGGAAACGAGCTCAGATCAGGAACATGATCGTCTAATTGTCCTAAGCAGTTCAAAAAGTGGAAAGTAACGATTGAAAAACTACAGATTGGCGGCGTTATCCCGCGAACAAGGACAATGTCGAGTGATTACTTGAAAAGTCGAGGTTGCTTATTAAGTTTTCCTTTTATTTGTTCACTAATATGCAAAAACGCTACAGATTATACATTGCATATACAAGTATATATGCGTATTGATAACAGAATCTAAACCATCGATGAACAGTATTTTTCAGATAAATAAACGTGCAAAGCTCGACCTGGACATCTTGTCTACCCATGCAAACCCATAATTTGTCCTACCCATCTTTCTCTCCGTAGCCACACCATTAGAAAATATGTCAATCCTTGGTTTGCATGATATAAAATCCAATATTTAGCCATATAAAAGTGTTCGATCAGATTGCAACAAAAACAATAGATGTTGCTCCATAATTGAAAGAAGATAAATAGAACATTGTAAATCGTACAATAGAGATCTTGCAGTATTTTCCATTTTTTCTTTTCTTCTTCTTCGTCAAACGCAATACATTTGGATTGACACGATTCAAATTTACGAAGTGCAATTATATCCCAGCGAGTCAACAAAAGATACGCAATGATCAATAATCAACTGAATCGACTGCAATCAAATTTTTTCATTCAGACACGTTGATCCTCTAGCTTTGTGACAAGTCGATTTGTAATAAGCGCTATATTTTTTTGAATAATCAACCTCAAGCACGTCAATAAGCGCTATATTTTTTTGAATGATCAACCTCAAGCACGAAAAAATTGACATCAGGAACAATCATTCCTGGAAGACTGTAACTCAGGTAAAAACATCGAACGAAGAAATACATAGACTCACTTTTTCCTCCATATAGTATCTTAATTCTTCTATAACAAAAGGTTCCTATTTACAGAATATTGTATCGAATCTGGTATTCCTGATACTGAAATAGCGAGCAAACCAATTCTTGCAGCAGCCAAAGAAAAACAAAATCGACCAATGTGTATTTTAATCATTCGTGCTGAAACGAAAGAAACGCTATTGCTAGACATTCGACGACCGTTCAATTATTATAACTGGATAATCTGATATGGAAAAAAAAAAAAAAGAAAAAAATGCATATAAGGCAGTATTCTCTGAAGAGATTCTCTGCCAGTAGGACCAAGTACTCGTACGTCATTCAATTCGCGTTTTAAACAGTTAATACATTTCGTTGAAATCTCTGCTTTGGATAGATAAATATGTACGGTTCTATTCGTTTGGGTTCTCGTGATACTTGAAGTAGTGAATCTTCATAGCCCTGTTGTTGGGATACTTGATCTTGCATTGAGGACAGGTAGCATCTACTGCACCCTCTACCACGTATTTGCCCAAATCCAGCTCTCTGTGGAAGTTTTTGCTGTTCTCAGCGTTGTAGACGATGTTGTGTACCGTCAGTATGTGATTCGACATCGCAGGCCTGTTGAACACATGCCTGTTACATAAGTTGCAACTGAAGATGATGCTGGTGTGCGACATTTCGTGGTTCTTTAGGATCATCGGTGTAGGAAATGTGAGTTTGCATCCATCTACAGTACAAGCATACTTGACAGGGGCATTCTTGTGTTTTACAGTAAAGTGCTGACGCAAATTCGACACGCCAGGGAATTTTTTGTAACAAACGTTACAAGAGACTTTGCCATCGTTGCTGGGCAACGGTATGCATTCCATTTGGTATGATTTAGAGAAATTTTTTACCAGATTCGCATGAGTTTTGTGTACCAACTGTTTGTGCTTATAAAGCACGCTCATGTTTGCGAAGAATTTCCTACAAACGTGGCACATGACGGATTTTTTTCCCGCGCTCATAGCATCCATGGCAGAAGGTGTTTGCCTGTCCTCTTGCTCTAATTTTATTCTTTTAGCTCTTGGCTCTTCCTGAGATGATCTTCTTTTGTTGTTTTGTACCTGTTGAGATTGTTGGTTGAATATGTTTGAATGCACGTTCAGTCTATGACACTGGAGCAAGCGATTATTGTTAAACACCTTGTGACAAACGGTGCATGAAGCTTGACTGCTAGCTAAGTTTTTGCCAGCTGATTGCAACTTCGCAGCAGCTGCAATTGTGGATTTGTGAAGCTTCTTGTGTCTGGACAGTATCTTCTTCGAGCTGTATGATTTCCCACAAATGTCACACGTGTAATCAGATTTTGTTATATCGTTGAGAATTGGTTGAGCTTTATGCCATTGCAAATGCATATCCAACGTTTCCTTATCTGGGAAAACATTCATGCAAAGTTCACAATTGAACTCGCCATCAGGGAAATTTTTCTCATTTTTGCTGCGTGCACAGTGTACGTCCCATAAGTGTGTCCTCAGTTCTGTTACATCATTGAACTTTTCGCTGCAGACTTGACATTGGAAATTACCATTAGGTTTTGTTGAAGGTGAATTCGGGTAAGATTTTCGCGCTCTCGCTGGCCGGGTTGTATTAGAATTCAAAGGTTCCTCCTGTTTTGGATCTTCTTTCTTCATGAAGTACAAGCTCAGTCTAGAGTTTGCTCGATTGTGCCAGCTCCTGTGTATTTTCAGAGATGTTTCTTCCATGAAAGTTTTACCGCAAATATCGCATTTGTGGCCAACTGGAAATGATTTCTCGGCATGCGTAGTCTCAAAATGAAGATTCAGATTGGCTTGGAAGAAGAAAGTCTTTGGACATCGAGAACATCGAAGCATGGATTTTGAGGATTTTAGATGATCGATTGTAACGTGCCGGTCGTGTGTTTCTTTGCTCTTGAATGTTCGCCAACAGTAGGAACAGCTGAGGTGGCCTCTGGTAACGTTGTGGAGATTTCTTATATGTCTTTTAAGATTTGCGCTATTTGAGAATATTTTGCCACACGTATTACACTCGTTTTTCTTATCACCAGGATCCGAAGTGGCACTTACGTTCATTGAGTTTGAATCTTTTGATTCTTCTTCCACCGTACCATACTCTAAGCAGGAGCTGTTTGCATTTCTTTCATTCGGATCTTCTATGCCATGATCCTTCATGTGAATTTCCAAAGCACCTGCGCTGCTGAACATGCTACGACAGATGACGCAAGAATAAATCTTCACTTTTAGATGTAGATTTCTGTGTTCTGTTAACTCGGCTCTGGTAGTAAATTCCAAATTGCAGAGAGCACAGCTGTACTGATTACTGTCGGACAGTTTTTTAGCATTTACTTCAGCCTCAAATGTGTCCCAGTCTTTATTTGAAATGTTCTGCGGGATCTTCGTTAAATCGCTTTTCGGATCAAGAGAGTGTTTTTTCGCACGATTGATACGATGTCCCTCGCGATGTTCCAAATAATTACTAGGAGATTTGAATTTGCTGCCACATTCAGAACATATGAGATCTTTCTTTTTATGCTCCTGTGTAATATGAGAATGGAATTTTTTGAATACCAGATATGTCATGCCACAGTGAACACATCTGTAGGATGTCCTAACATCTGATGACAAACGTAGACATAAATCCCTGTGCCTCAGCATATTTGGCTTATATCTGTAAATCATACCACACAAGTCACATATATGATTATGCGCAGGATCGCCATTTTTATAAGGATTGGGTATGTTTAAAGTATAATTTTCTTCGGACGCTCTTTTTCGTGATTCTTGCTTCAAGGGTGGAAGAGGAGTCACTGGTTTCAATTTAGGAGGAAATCGTGTCGGGGATACCAGTTGTTCGTACTGTTTATCCGAATGTTTTGACAAATGGCTAAGCAATTGTTTCCTGTTTTGCATAGGACGTAAACACATATTACACGTGAAGTATTTTTCTTCGCCTTGTTTCGGTACAACAAGGGCGATTTTCATTGCACATTCAAACGACGCTCCGCAATGTAACTTATACATTGATCGATCTGGGAACTCTGTCAAACACGCGATACACGTGTGTGGTCTCAAGTCGGGCATATGCTGACGAATATGGAAAAGCGTGCTTCTGCGATCGCTGAAGCTTTGTTGACAGGAGTAGCATGAAAATGTCTTCAATTGTCCAATAATATTTTGCTGCACTTGTGTTAACGGAGCATCCTTTTCCATACTCATTAATTCATCCTCCAGATCTTCGACAAGCTCTTCCTCATCTTTTAATTCCGGTTTATTGACACTGCCATTCTGTTTGTCAGTGTGAAATCTTTGCATATGCTTTGCATAAGAATGCTTAGAATGCAAATTAATTTGACAATGTACACACTTCTGTTTAAAAATACGTGCACCCCTAAAGTGAGTATGAGGACCTCTTCTGGCTTTTTTCTTGTTTGCTGAGGCAGATGCATTGGATTTCTGAGTGGAATCAGCTTCCATGATTCTCTCCTCTGAGCTTGCAAGAGGATTTGCGACAAGTTCATTACCAGTAACCGATTCTATTTCTATAGTACAATCAGTATCATAATCATCTTGTAGTTCAGGTTTTATAGAAATATTTACGTCTTTCATCAAGACTGGTTGATCTTCATCTACAGCTACTTCATCACCATCAGTTACTTTCTGAGCACTATCTTCTAAGTGATTCGTATTCTCTTCAAGATTAGTGACTTCCTATAAGATGAGACAATTTTAATATACTTTTATTCTCTACATTTGCGTTTGCTTTAAAGCACATACTACTTACCAAATTTGAATCAGTGGTAGATTCAGAAATGATTTCGATGTTGTCTTCATAAAAGTCCAGATCAACAGGTTCATCCTTGATGGTTACAACCTACAACAAATGACAATGATACATTAATCACAACTATATTAAACTGACAAACTTAACAAACTATGTATACGTACCATAGGACTTTGTTGCATATGCTGCCGTTCCAGCCATTGATGCAACTTCTCTTGTGAACTTAAACAGGTTTCTTTGTAACTGTGCCATTGATTTACATTTTTAACACATTGTGCGCATATCTGTGTTGACAATTTGTCTGTCGTTGAAATCTAAAAGATACATGAACCCGATCAAGATGCGGACACGCATTAAAATTTGAACAGAAATTAGATTTCTTTAACAACAAATACAGCTATAAAAACACGTTTCGTTTGATATTTGCCTGTCCAGCCTTAACCAGTAACAATAAATACCAATAAAGCATGCATAATCATCATTATTAATCCGATGTCACACATGATCCTGTATAGACCTAACCTCAATGTATTCGCCTCGTCGCAGAAAGAAAATGCGAAAAGTATAAACGTATGCGATGGGAAATAAACATTCGAGAATATCATAGACACAAAAAACTACTACGTAATGATGTTTCACGCACGTACCTGAATCGATAGGCAAGCTTGTATCTTGCTAGCCATCGACAACAGAGAGTCTTCCGTTTCGAACACCGACAATTTTGGCTCGTCGGTGGATAAACAGAGCCTGCACACGTTTTCCATATCTTGCAACTCCACCACCTCGTCCATCGTGGACATATACACTTTCTTGCACTTCCTCACGAGATATCGAGTGGATGTTCTGGCCGCGATATGTAGCTCTTAGAAGCAGGTTAGGGTCGCATCGTTTTGTTTGTACGTCGACATTTGAAGCTAAGACCGAGCGGTCCGTTTCGGCGCGTTCCCCGTAGTCAAGGGACAAGTTCGACGAGGAGCGCGCGTCAAGTGGAAGCTCGCTGCTTTCTAACGCGCTGTTTTTTTTATTTATCGGTCGGACGTTATCGCGATTCGCGGGTGTCAAATACGCAGAATGTATATTCAGTGATAAACGAAAGCAGCAAGTGTCTCTGTTTGGAAAATGAGAAAGTGTGGTGCCGAATCGTTCCGAAGACTTTCACGGGATAGATGACGGTTTCACAAACGAGGGAACAAAGGCTGTGGTGGTAAGTCAAAAAAAAAGGCGGTTATATTAGTTGGTCGAATGGTCATTTATGTTTTATATGTATATATATTATTTCTTAATATACATTTGACATGTAACTGTTTGTCGTTTGTACACGTTGTTAAGATACATTGTACATATACTACAGGTAACATGGTTATGTTTCGTTTCATTTTCCCTCATCGTTCGCAACGCTCGAATCGCCACGAATTCGGTAACCGCGAATTAACGAAACCAAGTATTTGAAACTGGCGTTTCTCCTTCCGATTTCGGAGTATCGATAGCAAATGATCATCGTGCACGGTTATAAAAGTAACACGGTATATAAAATCCAAAAGTCTGCAATACAAATTGGGGCTGATCGAAAATATCCCTTGTCGTAGTATATATAGGACCACTACATAGAAAACGTTAAAAATCAGACGCGGTCACGTGACTAGCCGCAACCGTTGTAACGAACTACACGATTACACGCACATGAACTTTGTTTAATTGCAAAACGAAACAACACGGGCTAACGTGTTCGAGAATAGAATTATGCAAAACTGTCTGAAGAATTTCGCCGAGTTAAACGATTGTGAAGATCGAAAGACTTGTAAATACAATTCTATATATATATATATAACATCGACTGGAAAGCTTCTATCACCCGTATCTAAAAACTATGAGAACAAGCTTCCAAACGAAACGTTATTGAGCGTCTTTTTCTATTTTTTTTTTTTTCTTTTTTTGACGAAACGTGTTGTATATATGGCAGCTATGGTGTATTTCGGAAAGCTCTTCTACACGTCGGTCATTCTAGGACCGCGAATCTACTTGGTACATGGTGAGCTTCCATCTCGATGCCAAATTTTCAAATACAATTTCTTCTCAAAGATTTTCTCTAATTTCCTTTCTCTTTCTATTTTCGTAACGATCGAAACAGTGTGCAAATTAGAACCCTCGAGAGATTCTCTAAATCTATATATATATATATATATGTATCTCGCGGATCTCTGTTCCGCGTCAGCTATTCACATTAATGTACAGTACAGGATTAACCATCGATAAATAAATTTCTATACACGTATCGTCAACAAGAGTTTTCCTATACGATCTCTTTCAAAAAATATCAACTTCCTATTCATCTATATAATTCTCGTTTATGCCTCGACAAAGATACTCTTCTGGTGGAACAGAAACGTTACTTCGACTCACGTTTTCTACATATGTTTCTTTCTTTTCTCTCTCTCTCTCTCTCTCTCTCTCTCTCTCTCTCTCTCTCTCTCTCTCTCTCTCTAGTGAGAAATGAAAAATTACATTTTCAATTCGATTGTTACGTTTCGTTCGATTTCGTTCCGATCTCGTTTGGCAAACTGCAAAGCTACGAAAATTCGCGTCTTGTTTTTACGAATGACATCCGCGACGAGGTAACGTTTCGATGATTATCGATCCTGAATCACAGGGGGGGAGAGGACGAATTCTTGAACGCCCACGACAGTTTCGCGCCATATTTATGGCCAACCAGTTCCGGTCCATGTTCCACCATTCTTCTCCGTCTATCGCAGGGAAGTGTGTGCGCAGGGCTATCGCGCAATTCAGGTTGTCAGGCAGTTGGAATTGAAGCAGGAGTTCCGTTGCGATTGCTGA
This sequence comes from Frieseomelitta varia, assembly GCF_011392965.1. Classification (NCBI taxonomy): domain Eukaryota; kingdom Metazoa; phylum Arthropoda; class Insecta; order Hymenoptera; family Apidae; genus Frieseomelitta; species Frieseomelitta varia. Next base: position 413,286 of record NW_025110296.1, on the reverse strand, counting down.
CGAACGTAATCCTGCACGTTGAATTTCGTATCATCTGGGTCGTTGCTCTTCCTCGCCTTCAAGTCCCTGAAATTACACGAAATTACGCTATCTTATCTAGAACGTTAAGCCAAATGCAAACGGGGAATCACTACGACTTCGTTCCATTTTCGCAATTTCGTGCTTCCACTAGTGGCATTGGACGCTCGTCAATATTAGACGCGAGCATTGGGATGGAACGAACTACTATGTATTTACTGGACGTCCAAATCCATTTTCATTCAAAATTCGTCACTTTGTGGGATTTGTGTCCACAAAATCAAGATCATTGGCTCTCTAAATTTCTTTTGGTCGAGAGCTCTGACAAAGGAGAACTTGCAAAGCCTTCATTGGCTCTAACTTAGCTTGCAGGTTTCTGATTAAGATACTCATGAAATGTTAGAATCTATAATACAGATAATATTCGTTCGATAATATAAGATTCGATTACATTTGAAAGTATCATTTACATTCCTTAAGCTACTTATAAAGAATTCAAACTTGCAGGTTTGAATGTACATAAGTAACTACCAATACTTTTAATTTTTGATGATAGAAGATCATTTTTCTTTTTTTTTTAACGAAGAAATTTGTTCAATTTACAACGATGTGTCATTAGAGATTTCATTAAAAACTTGCATAATTCATTGTCTACACTTTAATTCCTTTGATACAAATTTTGCATTTTAGTCCTAGAGTTAAAAATCCGTTTTCAATGTACTCATGGAATGTCTAAAACTTCTCCAACCAGGTTGTTATTAAAAACGAGTGTTATCATTAAAAACATAAAAGTATCTAAATAACACAATATCGCCAGTGTATATGCCCATTACAGCTAATTACACCGTCTTAAAGTTTCATTTAATTGCACGCATCTATTTTTCTTGTTTTTCTTTATTAGTCGAGGCTGATGATCGATGAAAATACCTAGCAACGGCCAAGAAGGCCAATTCAACGTTCAGGCCGGTTTTAGCTGATGTTTCCATAAAGGGGACTTTGTATTCTTGCGCTAATCGTTCGCCGTCTTCTCTTTTTACTACTCGTTCCGTTCCGCAGTCGGACTTGTTGCCTAAAAATATTAATTTCAATCTGTTAGATGTCTTGGTACAGACAGTGAACACAGACTGTCTAATAAATTGAGACGTTTGTTTGAACACGGACATTCTAATGGAATGAAATTAACGAATTGATCTCGATATTGATACGCCTAACTTATCTAGATCTTGCTTAAAGGTGAAATGCATTTACGATATCGGTTGGTACCATTTGATACCGAGTTAACAAGTTTTGATCTGTCTGTCAGATACGCCATCATATTTTATGTTATTGCATTTCAAAAAAATCAAGAACGCATATTAATGATCTCTCGCGAGTCACTTTTAAAAACAATCAGTTAAGTTTCAATTATCGATCGATAGAAATAATTAGAAATTTTTTTTTCTTTGTAACAAATAAACTGCGATTTTATATTTTTATTATCTAAATAGAAATTTTCCATTTCTGTATTTTTCAATTTCGAAAGGGGCATCAACTAAATCGTTACGTCACTATTTAATTCTTAATTGAAGTGTTGCAATTATTATTAACAATTGTACAAGTTCTAATAGAATGTTTGAATGTTGAATTTTCCATTTCTGTATTTTTTTCACTTTCAAAAGGGGCATCAACTAAATCGTTAAGTCACTATTTAATTCTTAATTGAAGTGTTGCAATTATTATTAACAATTGTGCAAGTTCTAATAGAATGTTTGAATTGTTTAATCTTAAAAACGTTTAAAAGAAGGGAACAGCTCAGATTTGATAAAAATTAATGGAAATATACATTCTTCATTTCTTTCACATCTTTCCTGAAAAGATCTCTGGAAAGATGACAAATCAGTCATCCAGTTGGATTCTCGATTAACGATTTAGTCGACTGTCATTCCATCGTTTGCTAGAGCATCTTTTTCCTAAACCTTCGACGACGTGCTAAGTAACAGAATTCGTGTAGAACAATAGATATAAAAAGTTCAGCTCGTTCGTAAAAAAAACAAAAACAGGCTCACATAGGGTTGATAATACGAGTTTATTGAATTTTTAGAACTGTATCACTAAAATTCGATTTATCACAGTTTTATTGTTATCCCGTGATCTTCAAACAATCGAAGACTTACCCAACAGCATGATGACCACATCCTCGTTCGCGTGTTCCCGGATTTCGCTTAGCCATGCTCTGATGTTGTCGTAACTCGTCTTGTTCGTCACGTCGTACAGCAACAAAAGAGCTGAAACCAATGACGATCGTTCTGCAATCGGCCGTCATTCTAGTAATTGATAGACACGCGTGGAAACAGAAGTTTCTACGTGACGTTGCCTCTGTTATTACACTGCCCCGTCAAATCTCGCAGCCCGTTTCATTGGCTAGTGAAATTTACACGCGGCTTTGTTCTTTTAGGAAACGCTATCGCGTGGAACGTGTAGGCAAATTGTGACGCGACGCGAAAATGCCTTTGTTTCATTCTAGGAAAATATCATTTGAAATTGTTCGTCTTGTACGAAACAATTTTAATATTATTTTATCAACGCTGCAGCGTTGAGTCGAATTTTTCAACATTGATTTCTTCTGTGAGAAACGTTCGAACACTTTCGTGACGGTTCACGTAACTCGTATATTTGTCGAATATAATCACAACAGCACTGTCTCATTATAGAGTAATGAAAATATCACGATTTTCTGCGTGAAACACGCGATACACCTACATAAAGCGATATATATTTCACTTTCTCAGAACTTTTCTTAGAATTAAATTTACTTTTGCTCGATCGTCTAAAATTCATCTAGATTCAACACGTCGGCATTCGTGCTCGTTTCACTTTGAATTTTCATCAGTTCACCGCCAACGCAACGAGCTGAAAGTGTTTCTCCATTCGAAGGCTTGTTTTCCATTCGACGAGTGAACCACGGCGGGTTAAAGCTCAGACGTAGGGAAGCTCGGTCGTTCGACTAATATCTGACGAAGGCGACACTATTGTCGAAGTGTCTCTCCGCGACGTAATTGTTATCCATGCCTTTGAAACGTCCGACCATTGTGGGATCTCCGCTGAAAGAGGGTTTCTCCGCGCAAACAATGGCCAACGCCCTACGGCGGACACCGCGTTTCCTTCTCCGCCTCTTTACTTATGAATTCGCTGAAGTACCTCTCGAAAATTGACGTCGAGTTTCGAATCGTGCTGCTTTCGCGCCACCGGCACCCTCAGAGAAAGTTATTGCTCGAAAATACGTCCGTCGATGTTCATTTTATTGCTATTCGATCGATGAGTGTAGAATGATTTTTATTTCTTCTTTTTTCTTTTTTTTTTTTTTTTGTGCGTGTCACATGGGGCATAGTGAGTTGGAAACTATCTTAAAAATTAAATTAATACTCGAAAAATTAAAATAAATTTACGAGGATTATATCATGTTCAGTTTGTTTGCCTCCCACATATTATTCGTCTACTTTTCAACTTAACAATTGAAATAATCCTTTTCTTTATGAGAATAAAATTTCGAAAGCAAGCTTGCAGAAACAGAGTGTTCCGCAAAGAAATCAAAGGTAGACTTTGATCTCGTGAAGAAATGAATAATATTCAATCGGTTCAGAGTTCTCTCGATTTTTATCTAGCCGATTACGTGAAAGACTTCGTAAACATTTTGATTATCTGAAACACGTTCTTTTTATCGTTTTCCTGGTATAGCGAAACCTTTGCTAGCATAAATAGCTTCCTTGGAACAGCAAAAACGCGATGATTGACGATAATTCGCGGATAGAAACAAGTTTGCTATTTTCAGATAAATTTATCGATGATAATTACTAGTAGGATCATAAAGTAACCATAATTAATTTTTACGAAGCTTCAGTGAAAGATATTGTTCGATTTCAATTGATACGTATGTATATGGTTAAAATTAGTCTCGCCGTGTATAGCTGATTGTGAGATTGAAGTTTCAGTAGAGACACTCGCCAACCATTATTATTCTAATGAAATCACAAACACAGCGGAGAAACTGCTAATTTATGCCTCGCAATGAATTGTCAGTTTATTGTCCCCTTATTCCTGTCTCTGAGACAAGTCTGTCCAACTAGCAATTATGCCATCGTCTTGTCTCGTCATTAGTAAATACGACGCTGTTTGTAAATGGAAGATTGATTGCACGCACGAAAGGAAAACTTGTTTGCCGCGAATTATTTTAAACGTACCTTTTAATTTAAGCGATCGCCTTTTTGCCTTTTCCTGTCTGCGACAATTAAAACGGGCAGAAAATACGTGCTCGTTTATGGTTGTTGACGCGTTTGTAAGAAGTTGAATATAAAAATGTACCCACACTGTTGTTCGAAAGTTTGGAGTACACGTTTGAAAAGCAATAACAAAAATTCAAATACATTTCATTTGCGATATTATAATATATTTTAAACTATTTTAAAGTATTCAACGAGTGAAACAAATGATTGAAAATTACGAATTAAACGGACGACGCAGTTAGATGTAAAACAGCGTGCAATAAATCTGTTCCTAAAAATTTGAATGACAAGTGCATCTCACATATTCGTACATTAGTCCCCAAAATTTCATTGTCCAACGAGAGTTGAAAACCATTTTTACCTTTGTTTGTTGACATAACAAATAGTCAATGATTTCGTCAAATTCAACTTGGCTGCACGAATCTAATCTAAGATTGTAATTACCATGGGCGTCTCTGTAATAAGCATGCGTGACGCTTCGAAATCTCTCTTGTCCGGCTGTGTCCCATATTTGAAGCTTGATTGACGTATCGTCGACGACGACCACCTTATTCTGAAACATTTGCAAATTTATGAATTTCACTCGATGAACGATTCTCCCGTCTATGTTATTAATCTCACAACAGCGACTTGGTTGTTTTTGGCTCTGTAATGTAAAATCGTTTCGCTCGCATCGCGCGAAACGAGTTCGTTTAGTTTGTGGCATTTCTAAAGAGAATTCAGTGTATCTCACCCTAAAATCAATGCCGACGGTGGTTATATAGTTGCCAGATAGGAATCTGCCGTCTCTGAATCGTGTCAGAAGGCAGGTTTTCCCGACGCCACTATCGCCAAGTAGCATCACCTACGATCGTGTGAAGATTTTCTATGAATATGTTGATGAAATCACGAAATTACGAAATTATGCGTCTTAGTTAGTTCTCCTCGAGCGGGGTCCCTCATTTGTAAAATTAATTTTTATGTTACTTAGCGTACAGCGGTGAGCGTTTAAATAAAGAAATTCCTTGCATCAAATAGTATCGTTGAGTTGTAAACGAAATTGTAGTAACTTATCAAATCAAAAAATTTCAAAATTAAGCAATTTATTGTTACTTTCGACGTTCGGTGATATCGAATTTAATCTCTCTGTTTAAATCTTTATTTATGGACTAAATTAAATTGGAAGTTAATATTTGGAAAACATTCTGTGCTTATAGTGCTTCGAAGTTTAATTTTTAAATCGCAGAATCACACGATAATTCATTCCTAAAAGATATCGAAATTTACGAATGAGAATATTTACTATTTATACGTTCACCATTGCACTTTTTATAATAAAAAGAAACTAAAACTTAGTTGCTGCACAAGTTCTCAATCAATTTCTTTGTGACGAAGTGAAATGCACGAAAAAATAAAAAGTTTCAGTTATTACATAATTCCAACAAATTTCTACTTTATCCAAACGCATTCACACATTTACCATATTCGCAAAAAAAATCAGTAAACGAAGAAACGTAATTAACAAGAGTCACAGCCGACAGATTAAAAATATTAGCCGACAGCAATGTATTCTGAATATTCCAGTGAATCGATTAATAATGATTAGCAATGATCTCGTAGTCAATCGTAAATTACGGGGGGAAACGTAGACTATTCGCCTTATAAATTACTACAATTTCGATTAGATTGTAAAAAGGTTAGACGAAAAGAAGTGAAATAAAATTAGTAGTTTCTTCGAACCAGTATTGGTACGAGAGTTGGTTTGCCATGAATTTTAGAACATGTTCGCCGATAGGTTAACTCTGAAATAAAGTTTCCCCCTAATGACAAACTAAAATTGGAAAATCCAAATTCGGAGATTGCTTTCTTGGAGAACGAAGTTGCTGAAAGTCGAGGTTCGAAAGTTCAATTTTGATTAGAAATTTTTGTTATCTTTGACCCTTTCGTTGATCGTCGATGCGTTTGGAGGCTCTCTTACTCTTCAGTCATGCTTAAGGTTATGGTTACGGTGGATATGTGTTCAGACAATTACAAAAATTAATGAAACGAATGTTTCCTGGCGAATAAAAACATCGTGCATAAATTTTATAATTCTAACTGAAATGAAAAAAAATCCAAGCCGTTATCCCTCTCGAAACACCAAAATTTCAATCGTCATTGCGTTCGTGTGCATTTCACAACGTTTGGTAATACTTTCGCACATCTACAAACGTTGAAGCAAACTGTAAAAATCTGCAGAGCCGGCGTTCACCGTAACCATAGCCCGAAGCGTCCATGACCAAGTTGAGCTAGGCCGCAAAAGGCCCGGCTGTTCCCGCGGCTCTCATTCTCGACAAGCTCAGAATCAGCTTGTAGCTAGTATAGTATCAGGAGAGAGGGCAGGACCTTGAAAAGGAGCTCGCCGTGTTCGGGTGGGGCCTGTTGGTCAGTGGAGTCGATGCTGCCACGCGAGGACTGCCGCTTGGTCACACCGGTCGTCTCTTGGGCCCTGTTGAACGTGGAGCTGCCAGCTTGCGAGGTAGAGGGAGTAGCTGGGGCTGGGCCCCTACCACCACCAGCGGGCCCAGTGCTAGCCGACCAATCAGAAACGACTGGCCCCGTTCCGCGTGGTCCGTGTCTGCTGGCGCGCTTCGTCACGCCGCGCAATTTCTCCTCCATGGTGCTCATGGGCCCCTGCTACCAGGAGCACCAATTTGCTCTTCTTCTTCTCGGCCACTCCTCGTCGCGCTCGTCGTCGTCGTCGTCGTCGTCGTCGTCGTCGTTGTCGTAGTGGCCGTGGTAGTTGTCGTTGTCGTCGTTGACTCGCTGCTTCCTTCCTTCGGATCGCGGCCTACCTCCTCCGTCTTTCGTCTATCGAGGTCAGTCAACTCCGTAGGGACCGGAGACGAAGAGGGAACACAGGAGACACTGCGTTTTACCTCGCGTCTCTTCTACCTTCCGCTTCGTCCGCTCGTTCGGCGGCGCCGATCGACGCACGCCGAGTGAAAGTCCCGTGCCGATCGAGAAGAACCGCGGCGACCGATTGGATCGAGAGAGCGATCCAGTGGCGCCGCTCGTCCCGTTAGAGCTGCGATTCTTAAGACACACCTGGATTGGAGGAATTTCATGAGACATCGTTCCTTTGTGTGGCTGATTTCGATGGAATTAGTTTTGCAGACGTTGTTGCGTTTAGAATGGAGATCGGGAAGAATTAGTTTTGCATTAGTTGCGATTGAACTCGGGCAGAGTTACTTTCAAGCGGTTCGAGGAGAGAAGTTTGGAAAGTTTGGTTTATGGTTAGTAGATCATTAGAAACGAACGGATGATGTGTAGCTGGAGGAACTGCCTGGTTCTACCTACTCGATTCTAATCGTATGAGTATTGAATTTCGCGAGTACCATCGAGGGAAATTTCGAGGGAAATTAGTTTTAGACGTTGTTGAGTTTGGTTATGTTATGATAAAGATGAGAGAGATTTAGTTTTAAACATGGTTGAACTCATGCAGTTATCCATCTCTCAATTCTTAATAAATGTAACTATTGGTCCGTGTAACAATCTGGGTTATGAGTTAGTTAAACTGATTTTCTGAGTTTTTTTTTTTTTTTTGAGGAACGTTTAAAAAGAACGATCTTCAGATGCAATTGAATTTTATTGGAAATGAAGCGAGAATTGGCCCGTGTAACGTTTCGACCCACCAAATATTTGCCAAACATATAGCGAAGAGTTTTAACATTTGGGGTTTCGAAACAGCATTGCGCAAACAATGCAAGATTATATCGTAAACAGAGATTTCCAATCAATATCCCACTGAAAGCTTGCAACCTAATAAATGCATTTGCCATTGCACGAATTACCAAAACCATGTAATTTAACCGGAAGCCAATGGAACAAGCAGAGATCATTATAGGTATCTAAATTCGGTATCACGCCAAGCGCGCATTTCACGAACAACACTGACAATAAACATGCAGAATGTGCACTGCCGTGTGTGCGTCAGCTGGTGACATTTATTTGAAAAATTACACATTTAGTTGAATAATTTCGAACTCTTTCTCCGCAACTGTGTACACAACGTTTTTAAAAATTCGAAGCCCGCAGATGAAAACTTTTCTGGAAAGTACGAGCATTGCAGATACAAGTAATGAAACATCAACATCGTAAATAAATAAAACATCTATGTGACGACTTAAGAAAATGAGAAAATTTTTTGCGCTCTGAAGCAGAGACTGAAACCTGAAATATTTTGAGGTTTAGATATTATACCCAGAGACTGAAACCGAAATATTGTGAGGTTTAGGTATTATACTGGTATTTGCTTCCGTATTATCGTAATATAACCGCTATTTGGAGAAATCGGTTTTAATACCGGTATAAGACGGTCATACCGGTATCTTCATACGTATTTTATCGGTATTTGATGTCCAAAACGGTAAAAATACCGAAATATATACCGGTACGGTACCGATTTACTGACGAAAACACATTTTTCATTTTCAACGTACAGTGACTCTTATTAATATTCGGACATGATGCTATTCAAAATATTGTTGTGGATTTCGATTGTTTACAATAGTAAATTTGGATTAATTTTTTAATAATATAATAATAAAATAATAATATATAATATATAATATAAATTAATAATATAATAATATAAATTATAGTTTATAGTAACATAAATTTTATTTATTTATTGCACATACTTTTCTTAATATCAAAGAATAAACTGAACTATGTCGAAATGTATCGTGGCAGAAATATTCGGACACTTGAGGAACTACAATATTCAAACCTGAAAATTTTGTAACATAAACAATAATTAATATTTTGCTAAGGTAGCCCTTAACTTCAACAATACATCGCAGACGCTCAGGCATATTGCCAGTAATTTTTTTTAATTTAGCGGAATATTCTTCCATTCTACGATTAATCGTTGTTTCAACTCCTCTTTCGATTTATCGACGTACGACAATTAGTCATTTTTCACCGAGAAAATAGAGAAACGTATGGAGAAATCGGTCATCTTTTAAAATTAAGTAAGAGTATCGTGGCTGATATCGTATGAAGATACAACGATGAATTAGTATTAGAAATAATAAAGGGTCATCAAATTTACTTATCGGCAGCTTCATGAAAACGTTTAATCATTGTCTCTAATCTTTTCCTTTTCTAATATACTAATATTTTATTTACCGGTATTATACCGAAATACATCTACCGACCTAACATCGTTTTGATAGCATCACACCGGTATTCGTACCATTTCCGTTTCATCAAACGTAATCGAATAATAACCTAAAAATACCGGTATTTTATCAGTATCCGTAATACTATCGATTCGGTCTCTGCTGTGAAGCTTCGAGCGACAGCCGCTGATCTCTTTACAAACGTCTTCAGTGCCAGAAGACACATCGGTATCGAGGATGAATGGAAGAATGAAGGCTGGCGTCGCGTGTCGGAGGATCGTTGTCGCTCATGTTCGAGGACGAGTAATCGATAAACCCGGGGGAAACGGGCGGCGCGGCACACGAAACGATAGATAGACAAGCATAATTCGCGGTGACTTGAAAGCTTCGTAATTGCTTGGCTTGTTACGTCGCCGATTGTATAACCGGTCGACACCTATGTTGATTCAGTGCTCGCGCGTCACGCATCCACTTATATAAATAGGCTAATTAATCCGCGAAACACACGTTTGCGTTGACGTCGCGATATCGCCCGAGAGCTTAATCAACCCTCTCGAATATTTTGACGAAGCAAACGCCGACTCTTGGACGTTGTGTTTCGCAGTGGTTAATTGGTCCAGTGGCTAGTTGAGCGAATAATCGCAAGGAAATGTGGATCGATGGTGAATTAAAGTAGACTTCGACGAATCTACCTGATAGTTTGCGTTATCGTTCGATTCGTTTTGCTGATAGCAGATAACAAATTGAAACGAATAGAGAACGTTGGATATTTGTTGGATTAATTTGTCAGTTCAAAAAAGAAAATAGCTTTTATACATCGCGTTGAAGTTAATTCATTTTATTAATTAACCGCGTGTAAGTAGAACTTGGCTTATTTTGTTCTTGTTTGTTAAAAGAGTTAATTGCGCGGGAGTGAAAATAAAAATGATCCTTTTTGTCGTGGAATAACAAATGGTTGGCTAATGGAGGATAAAATGATCTCTTAATTCTGTTAGGGTATAATTGCATTTAATTGGAATTTATTTCCACTTAAATGAAGAAAAATATCTCATGCTCTCAGCTCGTTAGTTGATTAATCAGTAACTGACACAGCGTGCGAATTAATAATGTTTAGATCATTATGTTTCCGCAGCACTTGAATTTACTGCTTCTAAGAGTAACAATTTCGCTTAAACATCGTCGAACTTTAACCGCTATTGAACAATTGAATTCTTAATTACGTGACAATTGATCATATAATCAATATAAAATTACTCCAATAGTAACATTTTCAGGTAATCATTAAAAAATGGAAAATTTTTACATATTTCATTCCGTTCTATTGCCAAATTCGTAGCTTGCAGTTCCTCCTTATGCAAAATGATGTGTCTTCTTAATTCGACTTGATAGAATCAATATTTGAATATAAATTCATTTTCCAAGTATACGTTCGAATCGAACCTTTTGCAATAAATTTATAAAAAAGAAAAATCGTCATAACTTCTAATTTGAACTTTCGTCTGTGATACCGATCTTCCATCGTCCCTGCTCCTTTCTCGCCTTTTCGAAACCCATCAGACGTAACGGTATCATAACGTGGCAGGTAAAATGGCGTTACTTTAATGAGACGACCGCTCGTTAAGCGAAATCGCGCGCCGTTTTCGGACCGCGAAAGACACGCGCGTTCGTTCGTTAGTCGATCGCGGAAATCGACGTTTTCACGCAGGCGAATCAAAGCCAAGCAATTACGAACTCGTCGCGACGCAATTACCATGTCAAGGCTCCAGGCCACGGCTGTTAAACGAAATGTCTTACGCAGCGCTCAGAAAATACATACTCGTGGCTAAATATTGTTTCGAATATTCCACCGCGGATAATTGAATCGGAAATTAATACCGCGGGCGAAACGCGATGTTCTCTCGCGTTCCGTTGTCGAATTACCGACCGAATGAAGGTAAAACGCGAAGACCATGTCGCAGAGTGGGACCGAGTTTCTAAAATTTTAAAATTTAAAAATCTTAAAATTTTAAAATCTTACAATTTTAAAATCTTAAAATTTTAAAATCTTACAATTTTAAAATCTTACAGTTTTAAAATCTTACAATTTTAAAATCTTACAATTTTAAAATCTTACAATTTTAAAATCTTACAATTTTAAAATCTTAAAATCTTGAAATCTTAAAATTTTAAAATCTCAAAATCTTAAGATTTTAAAATCTTGTATAAGGAATGAAGATACATTGTCTTCATTCTGGAATATGTTCCAATATCCGTAGTACAGCACAGGAAAGTGCTTCAATCATTTCGTTCCAAAATCAGAGTTGTGATAATAATATCTCTGTCTTGTGCGAAGGAGAAGTCTGTTTCGTTCGGTAAATATAACAGTGTTTGTAGTATCCTGTTTAATATCAATGATATTCTAAAATTGATTATTAATTCGACATTGATCACTTTGTTTCATATCTGAATTACCCCTGCCCATCGTAATGCATATTCCACAAAATTTGATTTCTAGTCTATTCGAATATCGAATGAATTTTGTCGAATTACCACTGAAGTTGAATTCTCTTCCTCGTGTTTCTCGATGCATGTAGATACGTTCATGAAACGGTGTGTTGAAACGCGTCCACGCGTTCCGATTACTTCCCGTTTCGTTGGGTGTGGAATGCTGAAGGGGAACATGAAATTGTACTGCTTCGAACGAGGCGAATTTTTTTTCTCTCTCTCTCTCTCTCTCTCTTTCTATTTGACGTTCGGCCTGACTCGATCACAGTGGTTAAAGATTGATTACCGGTGGAGTCGGGGAAAAAGAATCACGAAAAGGAGTTTGTTACAAGTTCTCCGGTGATTATTGTTCATTATTGTTTTCCTGCCTAAAATTTTCCGTATCTGTCACGTGAAACCTCTTTTCAGGTTCAAGCTGAGACAAAATTAAACTGTTTCGTTCTTATACTTTAATATAAATCCTATTTCAGAAAGAAATATTTTATCAGTTTTATATTTATCGTTCGCAGAGTCACAAAAATATTCGTACTTCTGCATTTTCTGTCACATTTCATTCCAAGTTTTCGAGATAGAAAGATAATTAAACTTAATGAGCGAAATGTTCAAGATGAACAAAAAAAAAACTCCAAAAAATTTAATAATTTACGTTAGAAGAGCAAGTAATAGTTTACCAAGCATCTTGCATCTATCAATGTTCGTTCAACGTTAACACTCGTTGCGCGAAATATGATTAAAAGGGTATAGTGACTGGAACGAGAAGCTCGTGGTTAAATCGATCGGGACCGGGTTAGCGTAGTCCGCCGGGAATTATCCCGGGGCCGATTTCGTTACAAAAACCGAATCCTGACGCAGATACGAGGCTGGCTGGTCCAGCCTACCGCTTTGGGCCCACCCACGCGGTACCTCGGGTCAAAAAAATCCTCGAGGTTACAACGGAACGGGCCCTGTTGCCGGCGGCCTCTATCCGACTGGTGGCGCCCTTCTCTGCTCATCGCTTCTTCCTCTTACCTCGATTTCGAAATAGAAAAAAACCATTCCACTGCGAATTCAGATTTCTAGAATTGGTTTTTAATTATTCCAAATTATTCAAAGCATTCTAACAGCAAATATTCCAAGTAATTGAACTGATTTTGCTCTATTAACTTCATTTTGCTCTATTCTCCAATAGAATTATATATTTATAATTATTATATATTTATATTTAGCGTTATTCTATCATATTATATTAATTCTATTATATTATTATTATATTATTATTATACTATTATTCTATTTATATTTAGCGTTATTCTATTATATTATTATTATTATATATTCGTATTAGCGTTATTATATTCTATTATATTTTCTATTATATTATATTAATTATATATTTATATTTAGCGTTATTCTGTTGTTCCAACGACGAGGGTGATGAACGAGTAATAAATTAATTAATTAACTTTTCAGAGACAATTTTTGAATTGGAATCTTATCAATTTATCAAAGTTCAATTTGCTAATCTCAAGATCGAGACACATCGATATTTAATCCACGCGTAATCGTGATTTGTTTAATGAAATCGTGTTGTGAATAGCCATTATCTGATGCCAATCATTAACACCTGGATTCCCACTAATACCGAATAATCTTCGCTGATTAAAATTCTTCGCTAACGCCAATCAATCATCGTCGATAATTAAGCCCTCGTCAGCCAGCTAGTGTTCAATTGGCTAGCCTCTGAAATACAATATTCGGAAATTTCATACTTTCATCGTACGTTGTTGAACGAATCTTACATTTCCTAATTTTTCTTCACATTTTTACGTTTTGCGGAAGAAGACAGTCCGAACAGTTTAACAAAATTCACGAACGATCAGATGTCAGCTCGGATATTTTACACTAAACTGTAAGAACCTTTTGCGATTCAATCCTCTCGCGAAAATTTCGTTTCAACAATCGAAAATCGTACAGCAACCCGACCAAAATGTTACATTAAACTCAATTGTCCAAAAAGAAAAAAAAGAAAGAAAGAAAAAAATTGTTCGAGATTAACCTAATCAAATAATCCGCGAACGATGAATTTCTCGGCCATCGTCCAATATCTCTCGTGAAACCAAGAATCTTTTTACGACTTAATGGTTTTCCCCTGTTTTCATGCCGTTTTTACGCGGATGCAAAGAGGCCGCTCTCACAATGGATCGTTTCGTTTGTATGCGTTCTCGAGCGAGCGAAAGAGAGAGAGAGAGAGAGAGAGAGAGAGAGAGAGAGAGAGAGAGAGAGAGAGAGAGAAATGGTCGTTTTAATGGAATATAAAATCGAGGAAGCAGCGTGTTTCATAGGCGTTTTCTGCCGAGAGCACGGTAACACGGTCTCGTTATGTCGTGGATTCTGGCCATTGTGCAAGTGCCCTTGGCTTCGCGCTCGGACATTATCTTCTACCAAGGGCACGAATGACCTGTCCCGGTTGCGTCATCGCGTCACACATCGGCGATTTCCTTCTTTCGCCTCGGTTACCTCCGAGGAGTCTTTTTTCCATGTCACTGCCGCTGTTTCAGCTTCTCTCTCTCTCTTTTTCTCTCTCTTTCTCTCTCTCTCTCTCTCTCTCTCTCACACACACACGCACGCGCTGTATTTTCATCCCTTGGTTCCGGTGTCGTCAACGGCTGCCCTCCATGAATGCGACCGCTCCTTCAAAACGCCTCGATGAAACGACGCTGGCACGGAACATACCGTGTCTTGAAATGATCACCCAGATGATCTGAATCTTCGCGTATGATTGTTTAGTTGACGAGTCACCTCGCGAACTAATTTAACCATTCTTCCCCCTCGTCAGAGGGAACGTCAGGTTCGTAATCGCAAAGAGGAAGTTATCAGCGGCCGAAATATAATTGCCAAACAAAATAAAATATTTTGTGTTCTATAGTTTATAGAGAATAACTTTACAGGAATAACAATACAGTTATTTGTCGACATTTTCGTCATCGTCACCTCGAACTCGAAGACAAAGTGGTAATGAGTTTCCAACGACTCGAACTCGGTTAAGAGCAAAATGGCAAACTGAGAAATTTCCGTTGTTGCAATTCGTAGCAAAAGTGTAAATAACTTTCCAAGCACCATTCTTTCATCAACTCGATGGGTTTTTTCATTAAAAAAAAAAAAAAAAAAAAAAAAAAAAAAAAAAAAAAAAACGAGAAAGAAGAAGGAAGATGAAAATGAAAATGAGAAAAATTACGCCTATCTGTCACGACCGATTATAATAGATATATAATAGATTATATAATAGATTATAATAGATATAGGTATTTCGTCGTCGTTTTTTTATTCACCAAATCGCGATTCCCCGTGATCGCGAACATGCAGTTGTTACAACGCCATTCACGCGAGCTTGCATCGTGAACTCGATAAATTGATTAATTGCTGGCTACCCTTATATCTGTATGGATTGATCGAGTTTTCCAGTGGAGCACCGTGATATCTCTGCTCGCCGGATGCTGCGAGCATCCGGACGCATCCGACGCGACGCATTAATTAATTACGCGTCCCCGAATCGACGATCGATCGAACGTACATACCGATCGACGATTAATCTCGCGTACAGTTTGGTGCGGCTGGGATCGCTTCGACATCTTCGTCGGCACAGATAGCTGCATTTGTGACAGACAATGCAAAACGAACGTCACTGTTTTTCTCTCGTTTCTCTCATCGACGTGATGCACAATTTTTAAACGTAACACCGACATTCGTCGCTGAGGTTCCTCTTGCATTCAAGATACGTAATTGGAGTAGATTTCTCTCGTAAATTAGAATATTTCTGACTTTCCTTTTATTTTGATTGTAAACATATATTATATTAATACACACACACACACACACATATATATATTATATATTAATATATTAATTTATTATTAATATATTAATATATTATATAATATAGTATATTATATATTAATACACACACATGCACACACACACACACACACACACACACACACACATATTGATTATAAATATAAATTACGAATATATATTTATAATTTATATTGTGGATCTAATATTGATTATAAATATATAGTGTGAATTATAGAATATATATAGAATTATAGAATGAATACATAAAACATATATATTATTTTATATATTATATTTTTATTATATCATATTTTATTATATTATTATTTTATATTTTATATTTTTATTATATCATATTTTATTATATTATTATTTTATATTTTATATTTTTAGTCTATCATATTTTATTACATTAATATATATATTATATATTTTATATATATATTATATTATTATATATATTTTATTATATTTTTATTATATCATATAGGAAGAATGAAAGAGCAAAAGATGAAAATGTTCTTATTAATCATTGTAAACCATTTTTGAATAAATTATAGAATATATATAGAATTATAGGATGAATATATAGAATACATATAAAATTATAGAATGAATATACAAAAATATATATATATGTATATATATTATATTCACATAGTGGAAGAATGAAAGAGCAAGAGATGAAAATGTTCTTGTCAATCGTTCTTGGAAAGCATTTTCGAGATGTAGGCTAGAAGAACGAACGAATAAGAAATGAAAAAGTTCTTGTCAATAACTTGAAAATCATTTCAACATGCAGACGTGAAATTTCACGCCGGTACGTAATTTATTCTTTCTTCAAAATTGATAACTACTGCTAATTTCGTTTTCCTTTTGGAAGGATGGGCGGGGATTATAAACATATCGAAACGAGCGTGATGGAACGCGCGTGGTCGAAAGGATTACACGGCTCAACCAAAATCGGCTGAGTTGAACGTCCTTCTTTCACCTGCGTAAGAGGTTTTTGTCCTGATTGCATAAAGACATCCGGCTGCTTTTACTTGCACGCGTAGGCTAGAGGATCAAGGATCAAGTGACGCGTACTATTCCGAAACTAGCTAGGATCTAGATCAGCAAATTAACGCCGCAACGTTTCCACCTTTCATTTACATTGAAATACAGACTTCTTTGTTTAAATATCCCCGATGCTTAAATCTCATATTTGAATAATTCGCGGCGGATCATTTTGTTGAAAATTGAACATTTAGATATATTTTAAAGATGAGAAATTGGATGACAGGAGAATGGGCGTTTACTTTCCAACAAACGATTCGAATCATAGTGGCCCATCTTCATTTCGTTTCACATTTCATTAAACAAACGAGAACGTTTCGAATAACAATCTTCTCTCCGAGTTATCGTGTCAAATCTTCTCCCTCTGCATCTGCTTCCAAAAGAGAAAGAAAATGATCGTCGAGGGATATTCCGCTGCTTGCAACTTCCATCCGCTCCGTTGCGAGTTTATGTACCTTCGCGCCGTGGCAATTCGTTTCGCGCGGAACTGTCAGAGAAACCGGCTAGAACGAAAGAGCCGGTCGGATAAAAAGCCGCAAAGAACGAAACGAGGAATTCCAACAGAGCCATAAATTCAACCATGATCGACTTCTTTCTATCCCCTTCCAGCCCCCCTCTTATTTGTAGTCGATCATTCGAGGCGTAACCAGAGGTTGTTCTGAAACTAAAGGTCACTGAAGAAGTGAGTGAGGGAGAAGGAAAGTCGAGAGAGACAGAGAGAGAGAAAGGGAGCAAAGGTTGAAAGGAAGCGGACGCAAGGTGAAGAGGTAACCTTGTTGTCACAAAAGGAACTCCCGCCCTCGTTACTTCCCTTTGGTTCCGCGTTTTCCAGCTACTAGTCCCGCGAAATGTCATTCCACCATCGTGCTTTGCACCTAACGAGGTTAATAAAGCCCGGCACACTTTCGCGGATGTCAGTTATTTTTCGCAGATATACAGGTACATTGTCTAAATGTATCTCGACACTTCGGCAGATTTTCGCTTATAAAAATTAACACTCGAAACCTTTTTACGAATATATCGCTCATGCTTTTGTTTCGCGAATTTGGGACTTTGGAATTTCGTTGGAACGTCGCGATACGGTATTATATTGGTAAACTTTGGAACCAATAATCCAAACGTGTATAAATAGCGACAAGGGACGAAAATTTCATTGACATTGCGACAAAACACGATTTACGTGGAGAAAGCAAGTTTGAAAGCAATCGGTGAAAATGTACGAAGGAATTACAGGGATTGAACGACAGAAATTCAAGAAATCCTAACGTTCCAATGTTCAATGTTCAATGAGGGAAAAAAAGTCCTGAAAGGGGAGACATTTCAATGTTCGAAACCGTAGTAGTGGATTTAATCGTGAAAAATATATTTTTATGTTTTTTACGCGAGTTTAAATTTCCACAATGTTCGAGCAAGAATCCCACCCGCTACATAATGTAAAATTATCTTCAAAGAAGAAGGAAAAGAAATCGAATTCGCGACTGTCAAAGTAGAAGCTTCACAGCTTTAAAACAAGACCAAATATGACCTTTTTTTTTTACAGGATTAATGATACTTCAACATGTTCTGTGTAACACACGTAAAAGTTCTTCGAGAACGAATATTTCAACTAGAATAATACATGTTCCAATGAGCAAGGTAGAATAATGATCGAGGATTATTCGGATGTTATTTCGAAAGCAAATATTTTCCCTCCTCTCGCGAAGTCGGTAGTTTGGACACGCGTATTTACTCTGAAACTGATTCTGAGCACCAATGTAATTGTAATTTAAAAATTGAATTATAATCGTCTCGTTTTAACGTGCGAAATGAGACCATCCGGGCGAAAGGATTTATTTTATAAATTTCGTATTCCATGGGAGTTAATAAAAGTGTAATTAGCAAATACACTTTCGTCTCTGCGTTGGCGATATCATTTCGCTATGCTCCTTCTGCAGTCGCTTCTCTGCAATATTGAATTATAATAACTTCTTTGAATTTGACTTTTAGCATACAAATTGGATCGGAGAGTACAATTAGTAAATTCGAACAAACGAAGGAATCTGGGTCGAAGAATACAGTAGAAACTTCAGAAATTTCGCAGAGACAATACGAAACGAGACAAATTGTATTTCCTTTGACACGCTCTGCAGAGTTCGATACTTTCTGGAATCGATTCGCCTTGTGTGTAATTTGCAAATCGAGTTGCAATAATTATTTACATTCGTAAAACATCGACAAAGCTCTTGGAACTTTTAACGAAACAATTCACCATGACTTCAAAATTGAGAAAAATAAACTAAATATAGTTTCGTCTCCATCGCTATTCTCTATTTTATCTCATTTCTATGATTGCTATTTTCCAAATTAATAACATCTCTTTAAATTGATATTTAGCGTTTCAAGTATCTTTCCAAGTATCTAGGATCGTAACATTTCCCAACGGGAATGTGCGCATGATTCTTCGTAATTTTTCCTTTTCCCGGAATATCATACGTTCATTTCTTTCTCTAGTGGAGGCAAGGAAATTTCCTATAAACTCCAATAAACGTTATGAAAACTAATCCTTTGGCTAATGCGTTTTCCTGGTAGCTTGAGAAGAGATGTGTACGTATTATTTGGTAAAGTCGGTAAAAGAGACGTTGTCTGACAGAACAGTCTGAAGCTGTTCACTAATTAACATAGTAATTAGCGTGGGTGATTGCTGGCTGACCGCGGACTGTTCTGTTTCCGGGGTTGTGCACGACCATTCCCTTTCCTTCGGTCGTCTAACGAGTTTTGAATTTTAGAGTTCGCATTGTGACGTCTCAAACAACGCGTCAGGTATTGCACAGACACTATGTACGTTTTAGAATTTAAAGTGTTCTCACTGACACGGAGAAAGAAATTTTAATTTTAATTTTAATATTAACAATATTAACGATTATGGAAATTGCAGTCAGCACTTTAGCACACAGACGACGCGAGTCTTTCTAAATTCACTTCAATTGAACTCGGAACAATAATCATGCAGCAAAATTTTATTAAAAAAAAAAAAAAATCACTTATTATCAATTGACTTACAATCCACAAGATTGTAGAGACACAATTCAGCTAGATTTTCGTATATTTTGTAACTATTATAATAATTCATCTGGATTGTATTAAATTGATTACTTTCGCTAAATTCAATTTTAATGTAAAACATTTCGTATTCCAAAAGATAAATGGGAAAGATTAATTAAAAAAAAAACTAGCTCACACTCAGAGTAACTATGACCAGGTGTTTATTATTCATTGGCTGTCGAATAAACAACAGCCTCGTAAACAGTTTAATATCATCATTGTGTGAACCTATTATCATCATTCAATCGGACGTAAAACACACGTCGTCGAATTGTTAAAGAAATTTCGTTCCGTGTGAGAAATTTCCAGTCGAAAAAAGCCATACAGGATTTGAACTTGCGTTACATTGGCAAGAAAATTTGAACGCCTGAGACGATAACCACTTCGCCAATGAAAATCTTCGATAGAACTTTTCATTTAGTGTGTACATATAGAGTATGTGATATAAAATTGTTACGTTATATACATTTGCATTAATTTTATACATTTAACGCAGTGATTATCTAACATTTTTGAATTTAATTCAATAATAATACACGGAGAGCAGAAAATAACTGGTTTAGTTGATTCGAGCACCATAAGATGGCACTGCTTGGCTCTTGGAAAGAAAACTCACGACGTAATTGGCGTGCGTTACATAAAATAGTGGTATAGTAATAGAAGTTGTTGAAATATTACGTTAATATTAAAATGAATACGATGTTAGAATATATGATTATTATTTTAATTTTATTTGGCCATTTTGTCCTATAGGTTATAACGTGTCCACTGTATGTAAATTATTATAATTAAAATTGTACGATGAAAGTAAAATAGTCAAATTTAATGAATGTTCGCATTAATTCGATAACTAGAACCGATGAATTTGATAATTTTAACATTGAATAACATCGTTCTAATATTAAAATATCAACTGGAATAAAATAAAATTTCCAAACTCAAACGGACAAAAATATAATATACAATTTAATTAAACCACAATAATAAGAAGAAGCAATCTTAATTGATCATTCGAAAATCATTTATATACATTTTACAAAATTTTCTACAATTCGAAACGCAAAAGAATTTAACAGAATTTTCTATTCAATAGAATCCACAAATAAAATCCCACGGAATTATGATTTAATTGAACAAATCAGAAACGAGTGGCAGTTTTGCGTCGTTCGGAACGTCCATTGCAAACGAAAATTGAAAACCATTCGTTATGAAAAAGTAATTAGTATTTCATTTCGATTAGTCGATATTCATAGCGATGCGAACTTTTCATTTCCATCAGAGCTGCGCGCATTTTGGAATTAAAAGGGCAACGAAATTAATCGAAGAAAACGCATTTTTCTATGATACTCGTTTTTTTTTTATTTTTTATTTTTTTTTTTTTTTTCACCTCCGGTTGCGTATCGATATTGAAAGCAACGTTTGATTAAATTTTCCTTTCTCTGGTATTCAATCAAGCGAAATTTTTTCTCAGTAATTACGAATGAATCGCAGTTTGCTTTAATAATTATCGCTTTACTTTATTTACTTAATATTCACGATTATTACATTACCTTAATATTCACGATTGAGGTTATTAATTGTACGTTATTGGAAACTTAGCATTTCACGAATATTTCAAGTGTTTCATTTATGAAGATTTCATTAAGATAATCAATTCGCGCAAATTTGCGATTGAACGTGGCAAAAGTCTCACGAACATTTTCAGCTTTTCAGTATATATCGATGAAATTACGTTTTACGATACCTACATATTATCATATTATAACTCATTCATTATATATATTTCGTCAAAAACTATTTTTGCCTCTGTAAATCTCTCTCTTCAAATAATAACTTTTCTTGTTACTCGTCGAGTGTCGATATTTTCTTGAAAACAACACACCGACGACGATCGTTCCTGATCGATCCATAGTTACTCAAATCGTTCTCTTTCCGGTCATTTACGTTCTGTTTCCGGTTGTTTGCCAAAACCGGAAACACTCTGCACGACGAACAGAACAGAGGGCAAACAAAATAACAGAATACAAGGGAGGTTCAAGTAAAATTTCTCGCTCGAAACGGTTGCTTTTAACGGTCCTTTGACGATCGAATATTTGCGCGGCGTTCCATTAAACGTTCAATTTAATGCGGAATTTCCACGACTGGCATATTGCCGGGCGCGTTATTAAAGAGGAAATCGGGAAACGTGAAAGCAACGGCGTTGATGTTTTCATCAAATTTTGAAACGAGTGACACACGATACGTCTAGGGACATCTGCTTTGTGACAAGGGAATATCAACATACTTCTTATCGATTCACGTCGACTTCCTCCGGAGAATTTGCATTGGGGATTCACGTCACTGGAGCTTGGAGGGTTGTTGAAACAAAAGGTCGCTATTGTCGAGCGATTAACAACGATTCCCAGGTCTTTGGAAATAGCTGCGCATTTAATGTAATTACGTTCTCGTGAAATATTTATTCCGTTGTTGTTTCGGTTAATGAATGGAACTGTTGCAAAGCGGTCAAGAGATAAACACTGAAATTATTGGAAACCCTTTGCGAATATATATTACGATAGGACAGAGTCTCCCTGAGTTTCCGCGCTTTTACGTGAAAAAGAAAAGAGATCAACAGAGAAGAATTGAAATATAAATCACGTAAAAATTTCAATAGCTGCTGTAGTTGCATTTATTCAGATGAACAGTTAATTACTATAGAAGATACTCTACGTAGAAAAGTAAATTTAGAAATAATTATGCTGCGTGCCGAGTTAATTTCTGACTAAATAAAAGTTGGCCTTAAGTGGAAAAATTTCATTTTTTTTTTTTTTTTTTTGCATCGTAACAAAATGAAAAGAAAGAATTTCGATGTTACAATTTTTCATAATTGTCGTTTCGCGTCGATGGAAATTTGATTGATTTGCTTTTTGCCACTAGATTTGTGTGATTCGAATTTCCTAGTTCAAATGTTTTTTCATCGGAGCGGTCTTCTTTTTTTCACGTTGCTACCTCTTTCGTTCTACAGCGGCAGATCAATTCACGTGTTTGCTTCCGTATAAAATGAAAGCTAACCTAGTCTCCGCTCCGCTCGCTCGGCGTCACTTTGATCGTATACGATATCGTGTAAACAGCCGGATATTTCCTTAAAATCAAACGATATTCGTGACGGACAAAATCGTCAAAATTCTTGCGCGTAATCTTAGTTCGTTCCTCTTTGAAACGAAAGAATTTCTTACATTTAGAACTCATTTAAATTACGCGACACAAATTTGTCGAGTTCAAATTTATGGGAAAGTTTAAGGTTTCAAATTACACAGAAAAAACAAATAAAATACATATGCTTACTATCGAAATTTGTATTTTTTAATCATACACTCTTACGTATAAAAATAAAAAAAAAGAATTTACATAGAAATCCGCAATCCTTGTCTCCTAAATGATAAAAACTAAATTTATAGAATTTATTTATACCAGCACCGAGATTTCGAGATTTCTTTCATCTGTTATTTAAAATAAGACAGAGAACTTAATTTCTAAATGTGATCCATCGGCATGCGTTATTTGCAATTGTCAAATCTTAATTAAAATCATCTACAATAGACGCCGAATATCAAAAGTGTCCCAAGACTTTTGTAATATGATACCTATCACGACATTTAGCAGATAAACTAAAATTTCCGTGATCTGCATTTCTCGAATGGACGAGCAATTCAAATTCAGATAGATTTTTATCAAAGTTTGTGAAAATCGACAAGACGCGTCTCTTCTTTAAAAGAAAAACTGCAATAATAATAACTCGTATCGACTTGGAATTCGATTCTCTCACTCTTTTGAAAAATCCCCTTCAGTTCAGTTCGTAAAAGCATAAAATTGTGCAAGCATCTAGAATCTGATTGCCATAACACGATACGACCGGAGGAACCTGACTGAAGGCAGTAACGCTGTACTTTATGGGGAGAACGTGTCTCCCAATTAAGTCACTAGGAATCCCGGGCGGGATATTCAATGGCCGGAGCGGAGCGACGTAATCGTCGCTATAAATCATTATTAATACGTCCATTAGGTCGGCTTGGGATCGGCGAGGCCACGTTTCGAGTCGGTTCAGCGGTACGACTGGTTCGATACGTTTTTTCACGATTGCACCATCTCTCTGCTCGTTCTCTCCCTCCCTCTCTCTCTCGTTTACTCTCGTCCTCTTTGTACGTTGCGAGATTATCTCGCAGACCGTGAAACAGTAGCGGCTCCGTAGCTGCATATTTTCGACCGATAACAGGCGACCGTTTGCCGGCCAATATCGACCGATTAAATTCCACGAATTCCCGGCTTTAATCGCCAGGCAAATCGCGCGAATGTAAATCGCTCGCGGAGGCAAACGGAACGGCAGCGACTGCCTCGTTATCGAGCGAGCACTCATTTTGTACTTGTACGCCGAACAAGCACTTACACGCCAGGTTTTCTCGTTTAATTGACCTTCTGCAATGGTTGTCACGTAATATCGTGCATCAAGCTTCCCTCCTATGCGAGAAATTATTATTAGGAGGCTGCGGATTTTCATTCGAGGGCGCGAATCATGTGGAAAGATCCAGAGTATATGGTGTTTCGCTTGGTTCCATTTCCAGATGTATAAATGAAAATCGGCAATCTTATCGTTAATACTGAGAAAAATATCTTCAGTTTTGGCTGATAGACTCTTGAGAGCCAGTGGTGTGCAACAGTTATTTCAATTACTATATTTGCAACATTCGAACAACTTTGTTTTGCTATACATGAACACCCTTTCCCAAAGATTCTAGCACAATTTATACCACGTTCGTTTCAAAATTAATTATTAATTTATAGATTATTATTATTATTATAATTATATTATTTATATATTATTATTGTTATATTATTTATATATATTATTATTATTATTTATTATTACTTTATTATTATTATGTTAATAATTATGAAGTATTAATATATATAATAATATAATACATATATATATATTAATATACATAATAATATATATAATAATAAAAATATTAATATAAATATTAATATAGTAATAAAAGTATTATATATATTAATATATACAATATTAATACAGTATTATATATAATAATATATACAATAATAAAAGTATTAATATATATATTAATATATTTAATAATTCTATCTGAAAAGTAAATGACAACAGGCAGCGAATGTTACAAACAGACAAGTATATATTTCTCCTCCGAGACTTGCAAGCGAAATGAAATCGTCGCGTACCAACGAATGAAATGGCACCGAAAAAAAGAAGAAAGAAAAAGAAAAAAAAAAAGACCCGCAAGAGTTTCACGTCGCGAAATCCGCCAGGGCGAGTCGTTTGCCCGATGAATATTCAGGGATTCCGTTACATTATGCTAATACGACGCGAAACGAACGAAGTCAGAGATCCATAAGTAGCTTGTTGAACCGTTGTCCCACTGACGTACAGACACGAAAACACGTGGCCGCGATAGAAGGCAATCCCTAATCGAAACTTTGCCCCGCCGCTAATTTATGGAATATATTACACGCACCGAGAGCTCGGCTAAACCACGAGACACGTTTATTCCTGCGAGACACTTTCTGTCTCCTGATGGTTATGGGTTAGGCTCTGCAGTTTTTAACGCTAGAACTACCGATCGAAGCGGAAAATTTTCAGAGGCATTGGGAAAATAAAAAAAAAAGAAAAATAAAAATAGAGGAACTTTAGAATATAAACTTTTATTTATATATTTATATAGTTATTGTGTATTAATATATTTATCTATTTTATTTTATATGGGAAAAATTATTTAAATCTGTTCCACGTCTATAAAATTAGAAATTCGCCATTTTGACCACTTTGGTAGTTCCAGCGTTAATAGAATGTGCAACGAGAGAGCCGCCCGGTTCGGGTATTTCGCTCGCGAGAGCTGGATTGAATTATCGACAGGTCATTGACGGATTCGTTGGTTTTTGTCCAGCCTACGATCGATCTCGTGGATCGTGTTCATCCAGTCGTTCCATACGGAACTTCTTTTTTTTTCGTCACGCGAATCGCCGGAAGGCTATATTTTATTTTTCAGCGATTTGGACAAGCGGATCGAACTGTTTGACAAGAAAGTTCAAAGTTACGCGAATTGCATGGTAGAAATTGTCAGGTCAACTGTTGTTCTTTAAGCTGAATATTTTTACTTTAGTTTCGTCAGGATTATATTGCTAGTAAGCGTTTCAAAAAATTCATTGCTCTGGGGCTTTTGTTATTTTTGCTACGA
The DNA here is from genome assembly GCF_011392965.1 of Frieseomelitta varia. NCBI lineage: Eukaryota > Metazoa > Arthropoda > Insecta > Hymenoptera > Apidae > Frieseomelitta > Frieseomelitta varia. The sequence continues at coordinate 387,162 of NW_025110296.1, read as the reverse complement.
GTAGATTGTTTAATTTAAGACAAAGGAACTCATTACTATGGCAGTTGTATAAAAATAAGATGTTTCAGCAATAGTAGAGAAATTTAATAGAAGGATTAAAAAGGCAAAAGACAAAAATATACCCGAGTACCTTTCTGGAAATTTTCGCGAATAACAACAATAATCTTAAATCATTAACACGAAATTTCGCTTCGTCGACAGTCAATGAAAATCTGATTATCGATGCAACGTTAACGCGAAGAGGTACGAGTTTTCTTAGCGAAGAACACGATAAAGTGTCATTCATTTAGCTTTCATAATGGAAACGTGTCGTTCGAATAATCAGTAATGAAGTTGATTGGCCTTTCATTCAGGGACACGTGGGTCGAATTTGAAAATGTGTGCGCGCGCGAGTAGTTTCACCGATTTGAGCGGCGGCGAACCGTGAGAAAGGAAATAAAGTCATTGGCCGCGAGAGCCAACAGAATGGGAAAAACTCGTTTATGGCCGGCGAGGTCCAAACGTTTGAAGCCCCTCGATTGGCAACTGTCAATTAACGAGAGCTTTCGCAGTGAATTGCGATTAGGTTCGTTGAAATTTACGCTTGAAATCTCTGCTACGTATTTAAGTACCTTAACCTGTACGTAGATTTAAAATACTGGTGCAAGAATCTTGGATTAACTAACTTTAGGCTCGAGCGTTCGCTGAATTATTATCCGTAGATATTTGCTTGTAATTTTTCGTTTAAATCCACAAGTTTGTTTATCGATGGTAATTTCTCATGTTCTATAAATTTAACCTTACCAACGAACGTTAACGAAGTTGTTAATTTGTCAATTTATGAATAACTGACGTTGAATAATTATCAATACTTTGGCAAAGAGATAAATCTTGAAGAAGATAAACATTTCTTAAAGAGTAAATCGCTGAGTGATCAATTAAACATAAATTTCTATTCAATTCTCTGTACTTTGACGAAACTAAAATATCACTGATAAATTTCTATTTAATTCTTATATACATTAACGAGTTTCGTTAGAATGAAAGTATTTATTTATAATTTTCCATAGTCCACAGATTTAAAAAAAAGTATTTATTTATAATTTTTCATAGTTCACAGATTTAAAAACAGTATTTATAATTTTAAAATATATTTATTTACAATTTTAAAAGTATTTATTTATAATTTTCCATAATTTACAGATTTAAAAAAAAAGTATTTATTTATAATTTTGAAATATTATATTTATTTATAATTTTAAAAATATTTATTTATAATTTTCCATAGTCCACTTACTTGATGGTAATTTCTCACGAATTTAGTTTATTCGTTGACGTGTCATAAACGATTATCTCAAATTATCCAATAATTCCTTTAGACCTTGCAGTAAAAAGATAATAAATTAAATCGGTGTCAAAATTATCAATTAAATGTAATTTTGATGAACCAAAAGATCACATTCAATAAATGCCCATTTAATCCGCCGTATCCGAGTTACATTGTCGCGGTGTGAAAGATGAAATCGGGTAGAATCTCTCAGGTGGAGGAAGCGAACCGTAGAGCGAAGAAGTCACGATATAAATTTGCCGATCCTCGTTAAAATTCACCTCAGTTGACGCTACGTACCCGAAAACAATTTACCTCAGCTTCCTAAAGCAGATACACGGACTCGTATCTGAGGGAGTGGAGAGAGGATCGCGTTCTCCCGACGCACAATGGGTCGTGCATCTAATTGCGCAACGAACTCGGCCTCGAGGTCGATAACGAAGCCACGATTTCAGTATACACGAACAACACGCCGTGAAAAGAGAAAATCGCCGGTAATTCACCGGTATCGGGCGAGAGTTAGGCTTCCACGAGGCAGCGTGGAAAGTAAATTGGCTACCTGTTAGCCGGAGGATCGTTGCAGAGAGAGAGAGAGAAACGCGACTCGACGCTCAAAATTCATCGGTTTCTCGATCCATTCACAAGTGATTCATGCGATAGATATTCGTACCGTGTTGGATAAATTATTATTAACGAAGGGGATTCGGTGAAATTCAATTTGAAAAACTTCAATTCACTCGATTCGTCGATTAATCTCCAAGCCTTGAAATGACGAATTTATGATCTCGACTCGATAGAAAAGAAATTGCAGCGCCAGACAGTTCGAATTAGAATTTTACATTTAAATTCTTTAATTCTGAAGATCCAACTATTAATTATATTAATTACGATAATTAATCATTATCTAAGAGGTCTCTGGCTAGTGTATTATTTGAGGAAAATTTTTGTACTGAACGAAAATATTTCTTCCGTGTTCTCATTTGATTGCAATTAACTAGGAATTTGTTCGTCGATTAGGATATACGAGAGGCTATAATTGTTGGGATTGAAGTGTTTGCAATTGTGTTTCCTCGTTGTCTCTTCTTTTTAAAATCTTCTTCTTAATCGAATGGGAATTAAATTTAAATTGCAGTCCTTCAGCAAGGGGAAAGAGAAAAAGAAAAACGAGACAGAGAACGGAAAAAGAAGCTTCATATTTTTTAGATAAATTGCTTTCAAATTGATGGCAATGCAACACGAGAATCTTCGATCAACGTTTGCGCTCCAATCGTTTGCTCTTAACCCAAATTTCATTTCTCTCTCGAAAGCATTCCCTTGCTGTCTCGGCTTGCGACTGCTAATATTTGATCATCCTTAACAGCACCGTTTCATAAAAGTATTTATCGATCTATGAAATTATCATTTAAAATTATCAGATAATACTGAAGTTGGAAAAATTATTAGTTCACACGCTAAACGGAATAAATGCTAAATTATTCATTAACGAGCAATACAAATTTCTTTGCACGTCGTTATAGACACAATTACAAACAATATTAGTTATAATTCGAAAATTATGGCGTTCAACTGAATTATATTCGACTAATTAAAAACTAGCAATAACAAAATAAAGATAGACAAACAGGTTAAAATTCGACAATTACCGCCAATTAAATTATATCGAACTAATTAAAATTAATTAATCACAGAATACACATTCGTGGACGTAAATTCGCCATAGATCTCTCATTAAAAGAAAGAGAGAAATTTAAACATCTCCAATTTTTCGCGAGGAATCTCGAATTCTCAGTCATATTTTTACGAGCCTCGAAGTAAATTATTTTAGACAAAAGTACGGTTCTTTCAACGTGAATCGCATTCCGAGGTTTTATGTTGTACGTCCTACGCACGTAGCAACGAGAACGGCACGCAGATACAAAATGGAGCCCGAGGGACCCTTTGACTTCTTTTTTTACGGCGCTTAGGGACTCCCCAATGTTTGTCACACAAATGGCCACATCATCGAGGCGAAACCACTTGCGTGTAAGGATAAGTTAAAGCAATAAAAGCTCACGCGGCCGTTCTGTGCACGTCGATCATTTGTTTAGCTGTCTCGGCCATCGCGTTTTATGCCCGAGACCTCGAAATGGCAAATTACGCAACTCGGTTAATGAGAATTCTCACGTTTCTGCAAAATTTTCATTGATCGTCAGCATGTAATTTATTGTTAATTGGAGCTCAAGTTCATTAAACGATTACACGATAATTTACGGGCTGCGAATTTTTATAGATTTTTATGGAAACGCAGCGATGTGCAAAATGAATCTGAAGATGAGAATTTATTATACAGTAGGCGAAATAAATTTTTATTCAGACCATTTCCATTTCATTTTTCTTAATCTCCGTTTTAGTGCTTTAAAGTTCTAATTGAAATGGGAAATTTGAAAATGAACTTTCGTAAATTTGAAAGTCGAGGCTTTCGAATATATTTTTTTGCTTTTTTTAGATTTTTTAAATTTTCCGCTTTTAACCTGCATCGTGCATGAGCTGTAACTGAAAACCGAGTTTAATCCGATTTACATATTTCACGCGGGGTTTCGGATTTATGGGTTTTTCAAATTATCTCAAGTGAATATAACGCGAAATCAAATTGAAGATCCGTCAACAGTTTAAGATTCATGAATTTCATTTTTCATCTTCGTAAATGTATCTCAAAAGACAAATATTCCGATAAATAAATAAATAAATATTTTGTTCGCAGTGTCTTCTTTACATTACTGAAAGTTTAATTAATAAAATTGTATCTTAAAAAAATTTTAGAACATTATCTTGTCCGAAAAGTAGACTGGTCAAAACGATTCACTTCGAATTTTTCACAAAAATTTCTGTATAAATTTGCAGAAATGAATTTTTAGACGCGTATCAAATAAAACCTTGTGTCCTTTATTTCATTATACAGAGTGGCCATCGAAGTACAGTGTGGTCACTGAAAGACCGAACAACATAAAACAGAAATAACTTTTGCAAACACATGTTTCTTAAATTTTGTATTATTTTATTTCGAAATATAATTAATGGATTTTTCATTAATTCATTATCACGTGTGAAATTTTATGAATTACAATCTTTCCTTTTATGAATTTTTTAAACTCTTTAATGGCCACCCTATATATTTTCTTTCGAACTTTCGAACGTCTGTTTCAGATACGTACAAGATACACAAACAAAAGTTTTATATACAGTTTGCGATAGTTTTACTTCTATATCACTCGTGGAACACGAATTCGCGAGTATGTGCACCGACGAAACGTATCCGATTAAATTCCGCGAATCACAGTTTCCAATTACGAATCGGTCCCGGGGCTCTTCGTTTGAAACTTTCTACAGATTCGCGAATGAAATCACGGTTCCACCGCCGTGTTCGACTAATTAGGAAATTGAACGGTTTCATTGCGGCGGGGAACAGTGGGATGAAAAACGAACAAAAGTCTGGCACGTTATCGCGAAACACCGCAGTCTCTGGGTACAATACTGTTGGAAGTCGAACAATAATTCTCTCTCTCTCTCTCTCTCTCTCTCTCTCTCTCTCTCTCTCTCTCTTTTTCTTCGGTTATCTCCGAAGCGAAATTACACGAAAATAATTCATTCAACTGGAAATTTTGTCCCGAAAAGTTTTATAATTCATAGATCTTCGCAACTGTACTTTGTCGAGCACTGACTAAACTTTAAGATTACAGCTTTAACTCTGTTTCTCCTGTTGCTCTACTATGTTATTAGATACTTTGGACTCAAACGACTGTAATTGAAATTTGTAACAGAAGAATTAGAAAAGTTACAGGTATTATTAATATAATAAAATTGGAAAAGGGATTTGTTTCCTTGAAACAACGTTCAGTATTGGGCAAAGGCCTAAACGAAGTTTAAATTAGGAATTAATTAAGACTCTCGACATTTAAAATTTCCGTTAATTTCGATTATTAAAAGATAGAAATTATATCAAACATATTATTATGAAAACATATATTAAACATTATATTACATTTATATTATATCAAAAAATATTAATTAATATTAAACAGTAATTGTTAAATTGTGAAATTTAACCACGACACACAGGAAATAAACATTCGAAAAAACATTCACGAACGAATTATTAATATTCCAACATGTTAATTGAAATTTCGATTCTTGTAATAAGCAACGACTCTATTTTTATACAACAACTTTTCATATCCTGGAAATTATTTATAAACTATTCGAGAATTAGAAATATTATAATATTTATAATTTAACTGGTAAATCACAGTTCCATCGTGGCAGAATGAAAACGAGCAAAAGTGTGTCACGTTACCGCGAAACAACGTGGCCTGTTAAAATACCATCGGTAGTCAAATTATTTTCTCTCCTGTGTTCTCTCTCTCTCTCTCTCTCTCTCTCTCTATTCCTTTCCGGTTATTCTCCCGCGAAATCAGCGAAACAAGGCATACGAGGCACTCACTTTACTAACATTATCCCAGAGAGAGAGAGAGAGAGAGAGAGAGAGAGAGAGAGAGAGAAAGAAAGAGAGAGCTAGGTTACCGGTTGCTTTTACGACCAATTACACGTTGCACGGTCGTATCACCGTTCAGGTTTAACTACTCGTGTCCGAGCCAACGTTCAAGTTGGATCACGCGTTTGTTTTTCTCCTTTTTCTTTCTTCGTCCTTTCGCCTCACTGTTTGTGAGCTCTTGTAACCTGTTCAGCGGATGCTAAATTGTCAAAGGGGTTGCCGCATTCTCGAGATTTTTCCAAGCTGGCATTGTCGAGCAGCGTAATGGGACAGGGAGCATGTTACTCGTCGTTGGAGAGTGATTCTAATTGGAATAGGAGTGAAAGAACGAGAGACAAGCGTTGTGCTCGTTTAACACTTAGAACTATCAAACTGGCCAAGATTTCCTTCAATAGAAATTTTATCAATTTATGACGGTGTATTTTTGGTAATGATTTTTAGTAAAATATATAGAAGATAGAAGCTCGAGCTCTGTACAAATTTTCTCCTGTTCCTTGCGTTTTCATTTCTTCGCTGTAAATTTTACACTTTGGTCGCCGGTAGTTTTAGTGTTAACGTCTAAATTATATTGATGTGTGAGACGGATCTCTGGATACTATTATATTTCTTCTTTTTCTAATTGTTTTAACGAATATTTGCATGACGAAAATTCGCCTGTATTTTACGCGCGCTAGAGAAAATATTGAAGGTTATTGTTAAAATTTTTTGTATTCTGCACAACACGGAAAAGAAAATTTAACGAAAAGATACCCTTTATTCGTCTAATTTCGTATTACGTTCATGAATTTCAGTAATTCACAATTACATCAATCCAAAATTTCTGCGACACTCAAAATGCGAGATACGAAATACAAAGATCATGTATTTAATATTTAAAATGTTATAAATACGAAATGTATATAACAATGAACATAATAATATAATGTAACGAATAATACGATGTAATGTAATGAATAATACGAAATAGCACGAGATGTAATAACATTCATTTGATATTTAAACTGTAACAAGAATCTTCACTCGTGGAAACTCGTAATTTGTCATATCAATAAGAATATAAATTAAAAAAAAAAAAAAAAACATTCACAGTCTAGTGAAACGAAAAAAAGAAAAAAAAAATAGAGGTCACAACGATCTTTAATTTTGCAAGTAATATTTGATGAAGTTACCTCCGTAAAATCGTCCTTTTTTATTTCAATTCTACCTTTACTTTCCAAATTTTCGATACGCGTTTAAGAAGCACCGCGTATCGAAACACCATGGAAACACCCGTCCGCGGCAACTTTTTATTCATGCACGGAAAAGAAAACTTGGACGAGAGTATGGCACCCAGGTAGTTGGACGATATAAAATACCACCCTCCTTTTACGCTTTTTCATTCGAACTTGCAGGAACAAAGGCAATATAAAGAGAATAATAAAATAACTCGTCGCCGATGTTTCCATTTTTACGACGAAATATCGGAAATTTATTGTTTTTCCTGGTTTTTTTTCTTTCTCTCTCCCTGCCCTCGTCTAACGAATTTCACCGAATATTTGTAGAAAGATAGAGAGACAGAGAGAGAATGGAATTTGTTCGAAGGAAGAAGAATTAATCGAATTAACAGAATTCTATTCGACGACAAAATTGGTAGCAATTGTTAATCAGTTCAATAATTTTCTAATCTAAGCCTCATTTAAAAGAGATATTGTGATATTGGAATTCTGGCCAAAAGAAAATTCGAATAATGATAAAACTACGGACAAATATCTACGAACGTTGAGATTCAACGAAAACAAGTGTCAAACTGACGAGTGAAATGGAAATTTAATTCAATTACACTCAACCAATAAAATTGTAATATCGAATATACGAGTCTCTGATGCTCTAGCAAGATTTATAAAAATATGATGGTGTTGCCCATTAATTAATTTGCCCATAAATTACAAACGTGGAAACTGTTTACGCGATAAAGGAGGAGATAAGGGAAATGACGGATCAGAGTATAACTCTCAGCGACGTTAATCGCATTAACGGGATCACGGGTGAAACGGTTGAGTGATTTAACAACACACGAACGGTTTCATGCCGATCGAGTCGAGCTACGTTTCAGGCGATAATATCGATTTTCCATTTGGCGTCAAGCTTGAGACTTACTTAATCTCCGCGAGAAATTTCATTTCGGTAGAAATTTAATTGAATTTAATCTACCTCTGACGCGAGTTCTACGAAAGCGGGATCTCCGCGCCAGGAACTTTTTATTTCCCAAACGATTATGCAACAGCGTTGGCAGAATTTTCTTATCAATCGTCGACTCATTCAGTCAGAATTTTAATGGGTTGGGATTTTCAAACATGAATCCTCTTTCGATTCAAATATCTCTTCTCTTAATATTGAACATTGCGTATATTGAAATTTCTTCTGCCAGGGAATTTCGAAAATTTTCTACACGCAATTGAATCACCACGGAAAGTGCCATTTCTAAGGACCGTGCCATTCCTTTCAGATTTCCCTCTTCCTTCAGATCTTTCACATGTACATAAAATTGAATTGCAATAATTTTCTTTCTTTTTCTCAAGAATCTTCCTGTATCTCCTATATTTCGAAAACTTTTTTTGTATACATATAATATCTCCCTTTCTTCAAAATCTTTCTCACCAAAGTTCAACTTGCACTAATTGCATATTCATAATCTGTATTTATCCTCGTCCCATACTCACTCCATGTACATTCACGTTTCTATAAAATTTCATTCACAATTTTTTATAAAAATTCCCCCCTGTGTTTGCATTTAATTTGCACGCGTGTCTCTCCTCCAGTTCATCTTTACCACGACATACGTCGAAATGTACAAAACTCCCCTCCATTGCCATTAACACTAGAACTGCCAAAGTAGTCAAAACGACCAATTTATAATTCTCTATAGAAATTTTATACATTTACGACAGTTACAATTATTAAATACTCGAGTGATTTTTAATAAAATATATTAATAGAAGCTCGTGTTCTTCCTTGTATTAATTTTTTCTTGTACTTCAATTTCTTTGCTACAAATATTATACTTTAGCCGTCGGTAGTTCCAGTGTTAACACCCTCTCGAAACAATTCGACTATCCGACTGTATACGTCTCTCAAAATAAACCCTGAATGAAACAATTCGACACCCTCTCGGAACAATTCGACTATCCGACTGTATACGTCTCTCAAAATGGAGATCCCCTGAATTTTAAGAGTTGGGAATCGCCGTCGTTCGATATCACTCGACCAGGACACGGACGTTTCGAATTCGAGCAGCGAGCATTTTCCCTCGTCTCCGCCGAGATAAGCAGCAGGTTTTATCGGCGGCCTCACGCTGCTCGCCTCAATAAATTCGAGTCGGGTTGCTCTTTATCGTTGGCCGATTATCGCGAGAGAGGCACCGATAGCCGCTTCCTTTTTCCATATTGCGCCACCGCGGCTCGCGTGCGCGCCGATGAATCGCGAGGTGGGGAAAAATGAACGACGCGATCGCCGATCTGACTGGTGGGCGTCGATAAATCCTCGCGGGACAAAGACGAAGAGCGTCCCGTTTGTCCCGGCAAACTTTAAAACGTTCGCTCTACCGCGCGTTCGCAATTTTTGCATGGTCTACCTACGACTGCTGGAACTTTATTGCGGACGATCGCGGTATAAAAATGATATCAGAGAAATTAAAGTGCGAGGCGTAGAAAGAAATTTATAATACAATAAAGGACAGAAAGCTTTATTCGTATTGAAATCTCTAAAAATGCGACATTACGATTCTGCAAAGCTACTTAGAAAAAGTTATAAATTGGTCATTTCGACCATTTTGGTTAGGTGCGCCGCTAGATAGAACCGGATCGTTGTTGATTACGATTACGATTACGATTACGGTTATGATTATGATTGCGAGTGAACCATTACGATCGCGTTCTCGGTTCGAGTAACTATGTTTAAGAGTAAAGTGCCGTTCGTTACTGGTTATGATTGTAATTACAGCGAAAGCGTTGTTAACCGTGGTGTTTTCCCTGGAAATTTTTAGACTTCTTCAGCTATTCATAAATTGTTTACTCGTGATATTATAAATAGATGAATAAATAATATCGTAATGATGTACGTCATGAAGAATTAATGTAATAATAATATTATATAATGTAATATTATAATATTATAAATAAGTCAATGCATAAATATTATAAATAAGTCTAATTTAAAAAGAAAATATCTAACGAAGTATATACTAAAGTGTGTAAAATTCTCCTTGAAAGACGAGCTTATATTTTATATACTTTTGATACTTCTTTAATATTATTTATAACGTTTTACAATATTATAAATAAGTCAATATATCCTAATTTAAAAAGAAAATATCTAACGAAATATATACTAAAGTGTATAAAATTCTCCTTGAAAGACGAGCTTATATTTTATATACTTTCGATAGTTCTTTAATATTATTTATAACGTTTTACAATGTTATAAATAAGTCAATATATCCTAATTTAAAAAGAAAATATCTAACGAAGTATATATTAAAGTATTTAAAAAGAAAATAATAAATAATAATAATAGTATATACTAAGAAGTATATACTAAAGTATTTAAAAAGAAAATAATAAATAATAGTAATACTTTAGTATTTTATAAATACTAAAGTATTTAAAAAGAAAATATCTAACGAAGTATATACTAAAACTCTTCTTGAAAGACGAGCTTATGTTCTATATAATTTCGAGAAATCGTCTTGTTAGTTACGATTTTTTATTTAATCTTGCGTTCGCTCGCAGCTCAATAAATCTGCAGTTTCTGTTTCGATGATCGTCCCTTCAAATCGTTGATTCGTCGTTTGATAGTTGAAAATTGTGCGGATTTTTTCCAAGCGAATGTAAGTTGAATCGGCGATCGATATATTCAAGAGTTGATTAATTATCGTCAGACCGCGGATTTTTGAGCATTATTAAGTTTTCACACGAGTGTGAGTAAAAAGGATGGAATCTCAATGAAAATGTTATAATAAATTCTTGCATACTTCACGCACGTTTTGTGCCATGAAATGTCTCTCGAGGTGCGCGAAAATCCAGCCTTTGAATTAATACCTTCGACCTTCATTTCGTAAATCACGTTCGTCGATGCAGCGCGATAAATTGCAAAGATATTGCAAATAGTTTTGCTTGTTAACCTATTCGTTTCTCAACTGGCTTCTGAATGGATTGAAACCGAAAACTCACGGGCCATTGACACCGGGTCTATTTATTTCGCCCTAAAAATTCGCGACTCTATCTTTAAACTCGGTGAGCTCGATAAGATGAACCGAGCAAGTGAGTTGTTACGTAACAAGGGACGAAGGATGTCGATTAATTATAAATCATGTAATATCGAGCAACGCCTCTACACGGTCGGGGCTTGACATTAATGACGCAAACACCCTTCGATGTCGTTGCTTAGGGGTGGAGACCGTTTTGATTCCATTTACGCCATATTTAGTGCTCGCTTTGTCCCGTTACGACGAAGGGTCGCGGAGAAAGACAGAGACGAACAGTCGAAACTTTGGAATCGCTACGTGTCGCGTTAAAATTGTTGCAAAATTTAATTTTTTGCCATCACTTTTGCTTTTACGCGTGTGCACGTAATGCGTGAAATGTGTAAAAATAAAAAATAAGTATATAACGATGTATAAAAATATTAAATAAATGTAAAATATACAATAAAAATATAAAATGAAAAATATAAAATATATGAAATATAATATATATAAAAATATAAAATGAACAAATATATCAAATATAATATATATAAAAATGTAAAATAAATACATATATGAAATATAATATAATATAATATAAATATAAAAATATAAAATAAACAAATATATGAAATATATAAAAATATAAAATGAACAAATATATGAAATGTAATATATATAAAAATATAAAATAAACAAATATGTGATATAATATAAAAATATATACATAATATATAAAATATAAAATACATAAAAGTAAACATGTAAAATACAAAATGCTTTCTCTCAAACATTCAGCGTTAATAAACTAGTTCTCAACTGAGGCTCTACCCTTTTTAATTTTATTCTCAAAAGTCCCAAGAGTTTCCCATTCTCGTCGACAATCGGTATTCTTTCAGTCCAAGCGTTAACAAATCGCGATTACTTTATCGCCAGTCCGAGGAAACGGGGACGACACCGAGCACCCTTCAATACACCGTTATAAATCATGTTTCTGTCTCGATCGAGACGAGAATCGACGAGAATCCTCGAGCTCGTCGTTAGCCTCGCAGAACTTGCAACTTGGAATTTCAGATCGCGATTTCTTGTCAAACTCCTGTGCGCAGTCGGTCGCGCGATAAATCACTGACTATGGCTCATTAGCTAGTATCGCGATATTTTGTCCGCCTGCGAAAAATTTGGTAATTCAAAGATGCACGCGTGTATGAGATATTAAACGTCAAATTAATTTTTATTTTGAGCCGTGAATCTCGGACCAACCCTTTGAATGCTTGTGAAAATTATCATACGAAAGTTTAATATCTTCAAACGTATACCTTTGATTTATTTAACATAATTTAATGTGCTGTCTCTTTCGACCTTGAGGAAATTATTATGAACATCTCACAGTTAAGGTAGAATGTTTCTTGCAACATTCAATAAGACAAAATAATTTTTTTTTCAGTTATTAGGTTCCAGTTTCTTCAGTTACTTCTAAAAAAAAAAAAACATAAATGTCTATTAGTTTGCACGCAGACAGTTTGCTAGTTACACAGGCAAATTCGAGTTGGGATATTGGCGTGATCGAGGCATCGAGGGATGGTTTATGTCCGCGAGGAATGATCGAACGTGACGTGGTTATTAAAACGACCCGGTCACGAATGACTGGAGATAGTTATTGCATCGCCTCTGATGATACAAGGTGCATCCATGATGGATTTTATGAGTTAGGCGTCGCGAATTAGAAAAGGTTACGTTTCAGGGATATCGAGGGATTTCTTTTTTTAAATTGTTAACAACAAAATGGCACGCGGAGTGCCATTTCCCCTTTTGAAAATAAAAGTTAACACATTAATGTAGAAAATATCCTTCTTAAGATGAAAATTATTAAAATTATAAGGTGGAAATTATGATCTATTCATGATTCTAAAAATTATACAATAACTAATTATAAATATAGCTTTGAAGTTTCAATGATTTTTTGCAAATATTATTTTCAGTATTATTTCTTTTCAAATATTATTGAAATATTTATCATTACGTTTTTTTACTAGGTTTTATTTCGAATTATCAAGTTGTTACAATTATTTTATCGAGTTAAGTACCTTCGGCTGCAAGTTGACGAAATTTTCACGTGATTTTCAATATGTCACGAATCTTCGCGAGCTACGTGAGAGTCATAAATTTCTGAAGATTGAAACGCGATCCACATATAGACCGGAGGATAGTGTTAATGATTTTTATATCGTTCGCCACTATTTCTATACGTTTCCTCCGTATAGAAATAGGACAACAACCTAATCGTAAAGTCATTATAATAGAAACTTCGTTGTGAAACAATATTACCCTTATCGCAGTGTTACTACTATCGGTTAAACAATCCTGACAGTAATGAAAAGATAATCGGTAATATTTTGAGAAAGAAGTGACCGCAGAATTAATTCGATGAGAATTATTCTCTTCAAAGAGAGAATTTTAATGCCAGTTATACTTCTCGAGATGGAAATTCAATTAACTCATCGAATTATGCTCAACCATAAATTGCAATTCTCTGCAGCGGGATTAATTTTATGCAACGTTACGCGAATCGTTCTCACGTTCTCTCTTGGAATATCTCGATTCCCAGCCTCCTTGCGAAAGCAGCTTCAATGAAATTTTTATTTAACAGCAGACGTAAAGGATCTTTCACATTACAGTCGCACTTCGTTTTCCTTTGTTATTACTGAAAATTTCCCACTGTGTTTTTAACTATTGTACGAAAGAACCTGCCGATTGTCACCGCTAATGTTATTCCTCTTTTAAACGAATTTCCCTACTGTGTCTTCGCTCGTTTCATAAAATCAATCTCGATCGACATAGCTCAAGCGAAATTATTCATCGATAATTTTCATCGTAATTACATTTTATCACTCTTTCTTAAATTTTCTATTTATCGAATTTTTAACTATAAGCAAAGAGAATACATGTTCACGTGTCAATCTGGATTTTTGTGATATAGTAGCTCTGCTAGAGTTATTTACTCGCCTGTATTATTTAATCCACTCGTATTGTATTTCATGCATTCTGAAAATGTTATTTTATACACTTGCTCGCTCTGATATTTTATTTTATCGACACATCGCCACGAAAATATATCAAACATTTATTAAATTAGTTGCTGGATTCTTTTAGATTCCTAGACAATTATTAGACTTTAAATCAAAGTAAATAGTAATTGCGATTAATTAACAATTTCTTCCTTTGCTCCAACTAAACGAAATTCCAGGTAAAGAGGGTTAATTACTTCGCAGAGGGAACAAACGTATCTTCCTCGCTTCAACCCCCAAATTACAACAGTTTATATTAAATCTCCGCCTTGAATATCCCTCGCAATTTCCGAGTTCCCAACCTTGATTTCCATCTATCACGAAACAAACGCCAACGAGGGAAAAAAGGAGTCACAATTTCCATCAACTTTCTCCCTTCGGAGCCAACGACTCCCTCGAACACAATCAGAATATATACCTCAGATGTGTACTCTGCAATTAAATGACGATAATCCTTCTCGATCGTAGGTAAACGAAAATCTGTGCAATTAATTTAACAAATCTAAATAATAAAGTTAAAAATAAATCTAAATAATTTGAAACAGAATTGAAAATAAATCTAAATAATTTAAAATAAAATTGAAAACGAATCTAAATAATTTGAAATAAAATTGAAAATAAATCTAAATAATTTAAAATAAAATTGAAGATAAATCTAAATAACTTAAAATAAAATTGAAAACAAATCTAAATGATTTAAAATAAAATTGAAGATAAATCTAAATAACTTAAAATAAAATTAAAAATAAATCTAAATAAAGTAAATCTAAAAAATTTAATTTACCAACCCCTTGAAATTCCACGCTACCTGTTTCCTCTCAATTTCCCGAAACAAACTTCCCAGCTTTGGTTCTTCAGCTTTCACGAAACGAAAAACTAAAATCAAAATAAGGGGAAGATCACAAACCTGTCAACACGCTGGAACTCACTTTTAAAGTAGACACACCCCACTCTCGCCACAATTTTCACGTATCCAACCGATAAAACCAATAAATCCTCAATTAGCGCGCAAATCGGCGTACTTTTCGTCTGTTTCACGTTCAACGAAAACTGGCGGTTAAACGAGCGGTCGGCGGTTTTCCGCGAGTCGGCCGGAAGCACGTGTACGCGATAACGCGTCGCGTCGGCGGGACGCGAGGACGAAACGAACGGCACCAGCTTGATAATCGGGCGCGTTATACCACGGAGAGAAGCACGGGGGATCGCTTTGTGCCGACTATTTCCAGAGGCAAGCAACAAGGAGGTTGGAAGCCGCCGTGGAGAGAAAGGGGAACACCGGTGGAGCAGAGCAGGGAGAAAGAGGGGTGGGTGCATCCCTATGGACGGCGTGAACGTTCGCAAAGGGTGAGGGAAAAGAGCGTATCGGCTTGGAAAATATGTTGCTCGCTACCGACGCGCGTGCCTCGTACTAAACCTTTTTCTCCACTCCTTTATTCCCCTCTCTTTATCTTACCTATTCTCTTTTTCTCCTCGATTCGTTTGTTTTTGCCCCCTTTTTTTTTTACTAAAAATTTCATTATCTAATATTTTATTATTATTTGAAATTTAATTATTTTATTATTTAATGTTTTATCATTTGAAATTTAATTGTTTTATTATTCAATGTTTTATCATTTGAAATTTAATTATTTTATTATTCAATGTTTTATTATTTGAAATTTTATTATTTTATCATTTAATAGTAATAAAATGAAAAAAATCTTATTATTTAAATAAAACAAATATTTTATTATTCACGTTTGTCTTTCGATTTTTTTTTTTTTTTTTTTTTTGGTAATTTGAGTCATCTCCATTTCTGGGATTTGATTAAAATTTGTCCGATTTGAAGAGGCGAGTGGATGGTTAGGTTCAGGTTCAACCTGGATCAGGTGAAAAGTGCGAACGCGAGTGAAAATCGAGCCTACCGTTTGTTGATAAATCAATAATCTGAGCACAGGTATTCCGATTGTTCGCTCCGAACGATTCATATCGTTTCAAAATTTTATCTCATCAATCCCTGCAACCGTTTTTTAACATGGTTTATTACGCTGACGCGTGTAATAAAAATTTAAAAGATGTTTCATTCGGATCGCTTTTAATCTGACGATGCTCAACGTTATAGACATTTGCAATATTTACTGAATAGTCACCGATTTATCAAGCTGTTACAAGATATAAATCGTAGCGAGTAGAAATTCGCAAAACAGATTCTACATCGCCCGCAAATATTTGCCGCGTATCATTTTATTGCACCGGTGCATCGATATTTCATTTAAAATCGTGGATGATTCATTGTTACACGTGTTCGGAACATTTTCCTTTCGAATTTACTGTATTTCCGAATGAATTAAAAATAACGATAAACTCATCAAAGAGAAATTCTGGTTTCTCCACTCTTAGATTCTGTAATTTCACGAAATTTCCAGAGATTGAGGTATTTATAATACTGAACGAGGGACTCTAGTATAAATATATTTGATTATTTATAAAATATATATCCTTTGCCATTTTCGAAGAGTACATAGAAAATTCGTTTCAATTTTATAAATCTTAATTCCAACGTATCCCTTCGTTAATCAGAAGGATGTTTGACATAACGCAATGCAGAAGCTTCGTTAATAGCAAAAAATGATCCATTACTATAATTCGGTGGGAGAGAAGATTAAAAAAAGAGAAAGAAAATAATTTAATGAAAATGGGAAGGAAGTCAGTTTAACAGGGTTATTTCATAAAATATTCCGTATCGCAGTGAAAATTAGAACGCACTAATACGAGCGACCAAGATCTCGCAAGTGACGAGAACAATAATTTTTATCTTCGAGTGAAATTTGATAATTAAAAAAAAGAAACACTTTGTAGTCGTTTATAATTGCAGAGAGAGAGAGAGAGAGAAAGTGCATGATTACAATTACGCGAGAAACGTAATTTAAAATTAATCCGTAATTTCAAGCAACAACGTGCCAGTAAAGCTTTCAGGAACAGTCGTACAATTTCTCCTAAAAGCCATAAGCTCCGATTAGACTTTGATTAAACTCGTGAGAATTATCGGAAAATGCAAATTTAATGGAACAGTCAAACGAAACTAGCTGTGCGCTTCCCGTTCTTCACCATTGAAATTATTAA
Organism: Frieseomelitta varia; assembly: GCF_011392965.1. NCBI lineage: Eukaryota > Metazoa > Arthropoda > Insecta > Hymenoptera > Apidae > Frieseomelitta > Frieseomelitta varia. The sequence continues at coordinate 369,940 of NW_025110296.1, read as the reverse complement.
TGTCGTTCCATTCGAATTATTTGCATAGCGTGCAATAGTCTTCGTGGCGCGCTCTCTGCGATATTCACACTGGAGGACCACTGTAAATTTGCAACTGACTGCACATCGTGTGAAAGTCTAGTTTACAACATTGGTCGATAAAAAAAAAGCTTCTGTTTTTTTTCTGTATTTATTGTTCGACGAGTCGAAAAGTCTGATAAATCCTCGTCGTGTAAATTCGTTTCATCCGTCAGTGATCATACGTGTAAATGTTTACGTGTAAATCGCGGTTGATGTTTCGTGTTCAACGTCACGACACACGTGAAACAGCAACAGAGTTCCCCGATAGGGTTGTATCAACGTAATCGCCGTTTAAACGTGAAACGTTCCGTCGAATGACCGATCCCTTCGTTCGTGAATCGATAAATTTATTCGAAACGTACTTCGCACTCACTGGTATTTCCCACGTGCGCCATTCGTCATCCGCGTTTTCTCCCGATATCGTATGTACGAGACGTACTGTGTCGAAAATATTAAATGAAACGATGTATATTCTCGACGAAACACTTTCAATTTCCAGTTTATTCGAGAAAAATTCCGACGGTGTTCGTCGAATCGCAGGTGCTAATCAAATTGCGTTTCGGTTCTGTTCTGTAATTTAAGTAAATTCTCAAACAAACTCGATTCTAAGAGTCGAGAATTGCAAAATTTAAAAAAAAAAAAAGTGAAATTGGGGATACAATTCAAGTAAATTCTAAAAAAAAAAAAAAATAGGTAATTTGAAGTCTCAAACTATCCTCAGTGTCCAGAAACACAAGAAATGAAATTTCGCAATGTATTATTATATTGAATCTTTGGATTTTGGAATATGTATATTAATATATATTATAATATATAGCAATTTATAATTAATAATAATTATAATCATAATTTATAATTTATAATTTATAATAAATATAATCATAATTTATAATTTATAATAATTATATTCATAGTTTATAATTTATAATTATAGCACGTTATAATAATAATTTGTAATTTATAATTATAGCATATTATAATATATAACTATAATATACATAGCAATAGATATTAATATACATTGTTCGGAAAAAAGCTGTTACACTCTTGTTACAATAAACTTATTGTCCCACAGCGAATTCATTCACTCTTCATCCCTGAAATTTCTAGCTGCCTACTCTTTCGCGTAACGCGGAAAAATTCGCAATTCAGCAGCTAATTAGTCCAAGCTGTTGCGAATGTCAGATAGTGGGCGATAAGAACCGCGGCGAGTTTTCACGTTTTACGGGCAGAAGTTGGGCATGTTAAAGGCGGACGTTAATTCGTTTTTATCCGGCCTCAGCGAGTTGTCCTTCGTATTTGAAACCCGGCTAATTAACCTTCTTCCGCGCGCGTCCAGCGCCGACAGACAGGATTAAACGGTAGAAAAATTCACTGGACAGAGGATGCAAAAAGAAACATAAGAAGATGGAGAAGGAGGAGAGAGAAAAACAACGTAACCGCCGACGGTGTTAATTTCGTTGCGTTGAGAACGCTTCTACGCTGGATAGCCAGCTTTTTGTCCGCGTTTATTAACGCTGGATGCACAGCGGACTCTCGCTTGTCTCGAATTTAATTCGCTCGCTTACCCTTTGGCCACCGCTCCGCGCTTTTCCGATGATTACATGATCCATTTGTGTAACTGTCACCTGAACATTCTGCTCGTCGTACGCGTTGATCTCCGAGGTAAATGTTGAAACGTGGCTTTCATTCGCAGCAAACGTTGCTCGTTTCGAAAATTGTATCTCTAAAACTACCGAAAATTACCTAGAAGTTTTGGAATTACATCTAGCGGCGATTGTGTAACGAATTGACGAACTCGCGAGCTCGTCTTTTTGAACGTAACTGTATTCGTATAATTATTACATTTATATATTTCACTTAATTGCAGATTATTTAGAAACTAAACGAGAAGTTCTGGTTGTTGTGCTTTTATCACGGAAGTACTCGAACGTTTTTAAAACTATGGTTAAAATAATGAATTACCAAAAAGGAAAAAAGAAATAAATAAATAAATTTCAGAAAATTGGCAAAAACCTAATTAAATTAAACTGAGAGTAAATGAATTACAATGACCAAAAAAAAAAAAAAAAAATAGATAAATAAATTTTAGAAAGTTAGCAAAAACATCTATACCAAGTTAATATAAGTTGTACTGAGAATAAATGAATTACAATTGAATGGAGAAGGCTCAGGTGAAGTAGAAAGGTACATGATGGCGGTGCCTAAAGTCTTAAATTGCACCGTGGTGCAGAAGCATTATCAACGTTCACGAGGCACCGACAGTGGCTCGATTACGCGATTGCCCTCGGACGTGATTACGCGGCCAGAAATTAATTAACGAGCTCTTGAACGCGTGCCGGCTATTAAATTATGACAACGTCGCGTGGATCGTCGAGCCTCGTGCGAACCAGCCCCGAAATTTCCAAGTGGAACGTGACGTTGTTCCCTCGACGCAACTAACAAGGGTGTTTCCCGCCACCGCAAACGGAAAACGGGACCATAATTCAAACTAAACTTAATTCGAACAGATTGGGAAATATTTACAATTAATCGCGAATCCGTCTGTGCACGATGGTAATCACAAAATTGTTCCAAGTATTTCTGCACGTATCATCAGATATGATAGTTCGAAATTTTATTAACAGTACGCGTCTCAGATATGATAGTTCGACATTTTATTAACAGTACGCGTCTCAGATATGATAGTTCGAAATTTTATTAACCAGGCGAAAGTCAATTATTATCGATTTAATTAATCATATCTGGAAACGTAATAAACAATTAAAGTAAAATTAAAATTAGAATTGATTTTATTTTGAGGTGGTATAAAAATTATAATTGAGAAATGAAATGAATTATAGTGAACAATGTATAATGTACATTTACAATTAAAAACGTATATTTAGTAAAAAAAAATTGGTAAAGAGTACGAATAGCTATCTGAAGCGTGTACGTAATAAATGTTAACAACAGAACTATTAAAAATGATCGTATCGATAATTTTTAATAAAAATATATAAAACTTTATATTTTTAAAAATATAATTAATATTAAATATATAAAAATATATACTTTTTAAAAATATAATTAATATTAGGTATATAAAAATGTATATTTTTAAAAAATATAATTAATATTAAATATATAAAAATTTATATTTTTAAAAAATATAATTAAGTATATAAAAATGTATATTTTTAAAAAATATAATTAATATTAAGTATATAAAAATGTATATTTTTTAAAAATATAATTAATATTAAATATATAAAAATTTATATTTTTAAAAAATATAATTAATATTAAATATATAAAAATTTATATTTTTAAAAAATATGATTAACATTAATTATATAAAAATTTATATTTTTTTATAAAAATAATACAATATTAATCTAGAACAGCGACTTATAAATGTCATGTTCTTTAGAAGCTTGTTTAGACTTCTCCGCCTTTCAAAAATTCATTCTTCGAACAATAAGAATTATATGTCACAGGGGACATGGCCAAAGAATGAAGAAACCATTGATCTAGAATGAGTTATTCTTGCGACTTTTGTCACTCGAGAAATTCATCGTTCGTAGGCGAATCTGAGACGAATGGAGTATCCTGCTTCTACTTCCACTTCCAGAAACTTGGAACTTGTCTTTCGAGAGGTGAATCTTTTCACTCGTTCTCTTTCTTACGGAAAATTTTGTATTCTCGTCGCGTTTGCGAGGTTTCTCACCGGTGGACAACTTCGATACGGAATTTTACAAGCTCGATCGATAACTCCACGATGAAAACTAGACGCGGCAACAATCGTGGAATGCACGTCTGCCGGAGGGTGGTGATGTCGAACAACAAGGTCGACGACACGACGACTGGCTCGCTCTCGCACACCCTTAGAAGCTCAACGACTGGAAGCAAGATCGAAACGCTTTCATCTTGCTTCCAGGCCGCGCGCGGAAGTTGACGATCCCCCTGCATCGCTGATCGCGCGTTGCTACAAGGGGTTGGTGGATCATGACGATGATCGATGGGAACGTAGAGATATCAGCGTTTTCTTCTTTCTTCTTCTTCTTCTTCTTCTTCTTCTTCTTCTTCTTTCTCCTTTGTGAGGAAACCTTTATGGGATGATGTGGTTTCTGTCGGCATCAGACAGTGTTTATAGAGGTTTGTTGCCGCTTTACGTGTGTATAGTGGTAGATAGACTAGTGAAGGGATTAGTGTTGAGATTGTTGAAAGATTGTTAACATCCGCTGAGGGGATTTTGGGATCGATTAATTTGTTGTTTCAGTTTTTTTTTTAGTGTTTTTCTCATGGAAAAATTCGAGAAATTTCTGGAAATTTCTGACCACCCTTTGCTTTCTAGATGAAATAAATTCTTTATGACGAATACTGCAATAAAGTACAAACAATGAAAATAAAGTACCGCAGGAAAATTCAAATTACAGTAAATAATACCGTAATTTTTGCAAATATAAATTTTAAACACGATCGATTGCAGTTTCAATACTTCAAACTCGTAAAATTACAAATAATTGATGATTATTTGCGCTATTTTTTCGAGCACTCCTTGCTTTTCAGATGAAATGAATTCTTTCGTGAATGAATTTTCCTGAGATAATATTGCAATGAAGACAAAATGTCGCAGAAAAATTCAAATTGTTATATAAAATAACGTAACTTTTGTAAATTTTAATTTTAATTTTAAATGCAATCAATGAAAGATTTCAATACTATCAAAATGGTAGAATTACAGGTAGTTAATTATTTACTGAAGTGATTATTTCCCTCGAAGCATATGTTGTATAAAGTTTCATTGACACTGTGAAGAGCAACCAGGTTAGGATTACATTGGTAAAATTCGGAAACCAATCAGAAAATGCGTTTGCATTTACATTTATTCTACCCTTCCCGCGTGAAACTTCCACCGTGACGAACATGTTCGAGACAGCTTCGTTAACTATAGAAAGCACTAACGAAATTGCTTTTCGGAAAAACTTCAGCAATCACTCAATCCTGGGATTTTTCGGAGAACCACGTAGAAACAAATATTGCTCGCAATTAAAAACGTTGAGTATCACTTTGTTCAACGTTGAATAAAAACTACCGAAATTTTTAAGAACTGTGCACAACTGAGAACTCGGAAATTTACTAAATCGGGAAATTTGAAATTTTGAGGATTCGGAGATTCGAAAGTCAAAAAAAAAAAAAAATTGGAATTCACGAAGTCTTTGGAATTCTCTTCAAAATTCTCGAAACTTGAGAATCTGTAAAATTTGAGAATTAAAGACCTTAAAAGTTCGAAAACTTCAGAATTGAAAGATCTGAAAATTTGGAAAAATCGGGAAATTTGAAATTTCGAGGATTTGGAGATTCGAAAGTCAAAAAAAGAAAAAAAAAATTAGAATTCACGCAGTCTTTGGAATTCTCTTCAAAATTCTCGAAACTTGAGAATCTGTAAAATTTGAGAATTAAAGACCTTAAAAGTTCGAAAACTTCAGAATTGAAAGATCTGAAAATTCGGAAAAATCGGAAAATTTGAAGGATTCGGTAGATTTTAAAAAAAAAAATTTGAAATTTATTCGAAAATTGGAATTTCTCTCTTTTTTTATATTGGTAATTCCGAGATTCTCGAAACTTGGAGTTTAGCGGGCTCTGATCGAGGAAACGTCCAACGTGGATCGAGTCCAGCAGTTTCAGGAAACTAGTTCGAGCTCTCTCGACGAGTTACGCGAGATAACGATGGCTGGTCCGCGAGAAACGTGCTCTCTTATTTTTAGAAAACGATACGGATCGGCTACGAGACGGGAGGAGCCGCTAAGTCGCTTTATCGGGGAAAAGTAACTCACTGCGTAAATGTTAGCAGCTGCTTCGCTCCGAGTTATTTCGTGCATCACGTGGTCAGGTAACTTTTCCGCAAATTCCAGCCAAGTTCTCGGCGATATGTCTATGGTCACTGTCTGCGCTCATCCACACTTGCAGAATTATCGCTCATTCCCTTTAACAACTATCGACGATTAAAGCACAAAATTCACCGTCGGAAATATCGAAATCCAAAACACAGTTAGAGAAACATTTATAATATAATGGAGTATCACGACAAGCGTACATTTTTAAACATTATATTATATTTTAAATAAATCAATCGTATATTTTGAATATTGTATTATATTTTGAATAAATCGTGTATTTTACGATTATTTAAATTAAATTAAGTTATTATTATTATTAATAAACTATTATTAAACTTTTAATAATAGTTTAATCGTTAAATAGTTTTTTTTCTATAAACTATTATTAAACTTTTAAAAATACACTGTAAAATGTCCAACGAAAAATTATAAACCATTTTGGTAATGTTTTTGCATTGGAAAAATGAATGTGAACCTCGTTCTATATTCGTGAGAATGTCGTTTCTAGAAAGAACGAACCCTTCTACTCCTTTCGACTGTCGAACGATCGGAATTTTCTAATTAAAAATATTTATAAAACGGAACAGCTTCTTGAGATTGAAGCGAAACGCTCTGAAATTAAATAATCCGATGCAAATGAATCGTACAATGTCGTCTTACACAAATCGATGTTGGCGTTAGTTTGAACTAACATTTATACAAAACAGCAAACCTTTGTAGTCAATATTACTGTTTGTTGGTGCAAACTCAAGAAACAAAATCTACAAAGAAATATTATTTTAAATATCTTCGCACTTCAAATCTATACGTTTCAATTTTAAACTTTAAATTTTGTTTAAATAAACAAAAATCCACAATTAGTAATCAATCGTCAACGTTTGTTTGAAATATGCTAAAAAATTTAAATCGCTATACTATACTACACTATTATTACATAGTTATTATATAATAATGTGTCATTACATAGTTATTAATTATTACATTATTATTACGCTATACTATAATAATAATTTCCAACAAAAAGGGGAACAATTTATCTGTTATCTCTCGAATATAGACAGAATATGAATGAAGTAATTACGGTAACGTTAATCTTCGATAGGAAACTGTTCTATAGAAAAAGAGCTAGTATTATGGAGAACGTGTCTGGCGAACGATTCACTGGTTTGTCGCGTGGTACGCCGCGTTTTCTCTCTTGTGACAGAGTACAAAAGAAGGATAAGAGTGTATCCGCCTGTGCATAACTCTACGGCTCGTACGTTTCCTCGCCTCGTGTGCACGAATAAAGCTTCGTGCACAGTGGGATCGAGTCGAGAATTAGGCTCGGGTTTTGAAAGGATTGGACGAAATGATACGTCGGAGAACGCTCGGAATATTTAATTAAAATACACACGAACGACGCGACAGCTACAGAATTCTCATTGAAAGTTGTTTCGAATTTTCAATTTATTTCTCTTCCTCTTCTTTCTGTCAATTAGAGTAATTGTACGTGTTTTGTCATTTTCTTGAGAAAAAAAAAAAAAAGGTTTCGCGTAGAATCTTCATTTAACTTAAAACTTCGTGTCCTTAAAATGATAAATTTGTACGAAAATCCACAGTCGATTAGTTAAACACACTTTTCCACTTGTGGCATGATAAATCGAATTAGAAATACGAAATTGCAATTACATGATTCTCGCTCGACATCCAGGAACAGCGTGAACAGCATGTTGAAAAGTTAACAAGCTGCTTTGTAACATGATCTTTCAAACTGGTAATTATACGAATTATTGACTATTAAAAACTTGCAGGACTTGCGGTGAAATTTAAAAATTCAATTTCTACGAAGAAAAAGAGCCCTTGCCGAATGAAATGCTGAAATTCTAAATTAAATTTTGCCAATTTACGGCTAAATTCCATGACAAATAACCGAACGAGCAAAAGAATCTTGTTCCAATTTTTTTTCCAAAAAAAAAAAAAAAAAAAAAAAA